>NC_036851.1:2785114-2934764 GCF_002910315.2 Salvelinus sp. IW2-2015 | reverse complement strand
TCACCTACGTTGCCTTCGGTCATCTCGGTCAGCTGCAACAGGTAAGCCTGCTGTGCGGAGAACATGTAGTAATCCTGATCTGGGAGGCTGGAAGATGTTTGCAGCTTCTGGTTCATGATCCAGAAGTGTTTGTTGGTCATATGAAATTATTGAATGAACATTCTGAGCAAACATAATAATAATAATTACTACAAACATAGCCATAAAAAAGTAGAGCAGGCATCGGCAAGACGAGCGCCCTCCTCAGTGCCACCATATTATCATCAGATGGAAAGGACAAGTACACAGTGAAATCCATGAACCCAGAGCAGAAAGACAAAACAAATGCTGCATTTGGAGGACACAAAACATCATTGAGTTTGTCCTTGTGTCGTGTGTGTTGTGAGCTGTCAGAGACATTTTGGCCTCTTCAAACCTTATTGGCTCAAACTTAAACCTAGAGAAATGTACTCGACTGTAGACTCTAGTATTCACAAACAACGGAAATATGTCCCTTATAACTTAGATACACCATGTGTCTACCCCTTAATGGAGCATGTAAACACCTTGAGAAATGGATTTCTGCAGTGGCATGTTAACATTTTGCATGCACAATTGTCGAAGCCCACTGTCTTTGGACCGTGGAAAAGCTGCCATTCAATGCTTAACCATGGAGGCTCAGCTCCAGTCGACTTGTGAAATTTCTCCCTCCAAAACCGCTGAACGGTATCTCTCGCATGTCTCACAGACTGCTCAGCTCCTAAAGTGGAACCGCAAAGTGTTTTGGGCTCGGTGTAGGCTCAGCAGACATGGGCCTACAGTCAGACACTGCTTCCCAATGATCTCCACACAGACACACAGGAGGCCGTACAGCAGCTTCACACTGTTCTGTACAACATAATCAACTTCAGTCCTATTGAAGTCAGTTTCCTTTTAACTCTCGTCTTTAAAAATGTTTTTGTACATTGCTTTTTACACACTCCATTACCGTACTGTAGAATCCTTGAAAATGTCCTGAATCTCTCAAAAAAAATGCACTGCCAAAAGTAACAGTAAAGCTGAGAGTACTGGGTGACCCTTGGAGATGTAGTTTTGTTATGACTGTATCTGCAAAGTGACAGAAGTCACTGTAAGGGTAACCTTGACATTATATGGTTGTCTTTTGTCCATCGTTATAGATTATTGAAAGGTTTTCTGCATTATCTTGTCGGGTATTTCTCTATTGACTCATAGCACAGATTGCTCAACAGGAAGAAACTAAAGTTATACATTTTTCCTCATTAAACCAATGCAGTTACTGTATGTCCTTCCAGCAAGTTGAATATCTACCGCAGCAACGCTACCACCAGGGGACTTACAGTAGAATTAATTGACTTCCAAAACAAGTAGAAAAGCWACTACCCACTGGGCACAAACTGGTTGAAAAACATTGTTTCAATGTAATTTGTCAAKCTTTTGTGACATGCAATCTATGCAATCAATGTAAAACACATTGGATTTGCAAAAAGTCGTCAACACAAACTGTGAAACTTCAACCACAGAATTATGTCATTAATTTTCAACGTAGACAAACCTTGTAATAAATATGCTGAATTTGTACCTTTGAAACAACTTCAGATCTTCAACGCTACATCCACTATTAGAAAAAACAATAGGCAGGGCAGTACCTCTTACTGGAAAGTACTCTTTTGGTCTCCCATCCAGGGTTTTAACCAAGCCCAGCTTTGATATGTCACTGACTAGTACCAATGTGCTATCGTGAGAATGATTGTTGAGAGAATTCCACTTTAAAATGAAATAGATTCACTGTTGCTTTTTTTAAAAAGTAATTCCAAAAGGTAAGTTTAAKAGAGCAAATGAAATGTAACCATGATGATGCTAATGAACAATGATGCTCTTTAGGCCTACAGTTGAAGTRGGAAGTTTACATACACCTTAGCCAAATACATTTAAACTCAGTTTTTCACAATTCCTGACATTTAATCCTAGTAAAAATTCCCTGTTTTAGGCCAGTTAGGATRACCACTTTATTTTAAGAATGGGAAATGTCAGAATAATAGTAGAGCGAATGATTTACTTCAGCTTTTATTTCTTTCATCACATTCCCAGTGGGTCAGAAGTTTACATACACTCAATTAGTATTTGGCATTGCCTTTAAATTGTTTAACTTATGTCAAACATTTCGGGTAGCCTTCCACAAGCTTCCCACAATAAGTTGGGTGAATTTTGGCCCATTCCTCCTGACAAAGCTGATGTAACGGAGTCAGGTTTGTATGCCTCCTTGCACGCACACGCTTCTTCAGTTCTCCCCACAAATGTTATATAGGAGTGAGGTCAGGGTTTGTGATGGCCACTCCAATACCTTGACTTTGTTGTCCTTAAGCCATTTTGCCACAACTTTGGAAGTATGCTTGGGGTCATTGTCCATTTGGAAGACCCATTTGCGACCAAGCTTTAACTTCCTGACTGATGTCTTGAGATGTTGCTTCAATATATCCACTTACTTTTCCCTCCACATGATGCCATCTATTTTGTGAATTGCACCATTCCCTCCTGCAGCAAAACACTCCCACAACATGATGCTGCCACCCCCTTGCTTCCCGGTTGGGATGGTGTTCTTCGGCTTGCAAGCCTCCCCCTTTTTCTTCCAAACATGACGATAGTCATTATGTCCAAACAGTTATATTTTTGTTTATCAGACCAGAGGATATTTCTCAAAAAATTACAATCTTTGTCCATGTGCAGTTGCAAACCGTAGTTGGCTTTTTATGGTGTGTTGGAGCAGTGGTTTCTTCCTTGCTGAGCGGCCTTTCAGGTTATGTCGATATAGGACTCGTTTTACTGTGGATATAGATACTGTTGTACCTGTTTCCTCCAGCATCTTCACAAGGTCCTTTGCTGTTGTTCTGGGATTGATTTGCACTTTTCGCACCACAGTATGTTCATCTCTAGGAGACAGAATGTGTCTCCTTCCTGAGCAGTATGACGGCTGCATGGTTCCCATGGTGTTTATACTTGCGTACTATTGTTTGTACAGATGAATGTGGTACCTTCAGGCATTTGGAAATTGCTCCCAAGGATGAACCAGACTTGTGGAGGCCTACATTTTTTCTGAGGTCTTGGCTGATTTCTTTTGATTTTCCCATGATGTCAAGCAAAGAAGCACTGAGTCTGAATGCGTAGGGCCTTGAAATACATCCACAGGTACACCTCCAATGGACTCAAATGATGTCAATTAGCCTATCAGAACTTCTAAAGCCATGACATKATTTTCTGGAATTTTCCAAGCTGTTTAAAGGCACAGTCAACTTAGTGTATGTAAACTTCTGACCCACTGGAAATGTGATACAGTGAATTATAAGTGAAATAATCTGTCTGTAAACAATTGTTGGAAAAATTACTTGTGTCATGCCCAAAGTAGATGTCCTAACCGACTTGCCAAAACTATTGTTTGTTAACAAGAAATTTGTGGYGTGGTTGAAAAACGAGTTTTAATGAATCCAACCCAAGTGTATATCAARTTCCAACTTCAACTGTATATAGCATTWMTGAAYAGTCATCATCAGCTATTTTTTCAATTTAAGGATTAAACAAAACATTTACAATACATATAGGTCTACGGTTTCAAGCTTTGATTGATTTCAAATYTATTTCCAATTCTACAAGTTAATAATGGATATGTTGGATTCATGTCTTCATCGCAACACGAAATCTAAGTTAAAGAATAGGAGTAAATCAAATCAAACTTTATTTAAAGTGTGTTTGAAGATTTATTTGATTTACTTATGTTTGTTAACGTTTRGTTTGAGGTGTAGACGTGAATCCAACATATCAATTACTAACTTGTAGACAAACTGGAATTAAAGCCAGACTAAGTCAGTGGCGCAGACAGAGATCACTTGGGAGGGATCTTAGACCATTCCTCCATACATAACTCTTCRAGATCTTTGATATCCTTCATCTGTGCTTATGGACTGTCCTCTTCAATTCAAACCYCAGGTTTATAATGGGWTTCAAGTCTGGAGACTGAAATGGCCATTGCAAAATTATGATTTTGTGGCCADTTAACCATTTCTTTGTGGATTTTGATGTGTGCTTGGGGTTATTGTCTTGCTGGAAGGTCCACTTGCGGCAAGTTTCAGCCTCCTGGCAGAGGCAACCAGGTTTTGGGCTAAAATGCCTTTTGTTGTGCTTTTATAGGGTTGAAAGTGCAGTGATAACACATTGGGATTTCAACAAACTATTGGCTGTCTTTTTGAGTGAATATACAGGTAACTGCTCAAATAAAGGAAACACCAACATACTGTCTTAAAGGTCCAGTGCAGTCAAAAACATGATTTCCCTGTGTTTTATATATGTTATTTCCACACTATGAGGTTGGAATAATACCTTGAAATTGTTAAAACTTTTATAATTCCCTTTAGTGTAAGAGCTGGTTGAAAAGATCACCTGAAATTTCAGCCTGTTTTGGTGGGATGGAGTTTAGGCCTGCCTTGTGACATCACCAGGTGGTAAATTAGTTAACCCCTTGGAGTCGAATGACCCACCGGTGTGTCAGTCTAAGTAACATCATTTTAAAAATCCCCATAAAAATCTGTCAGTTATGTAATTTAGTAATTCATGTTCATAAATTGCAATTATATTTTTAGGTCTGAAACCCAGAGGTTGTAAAGTTCTGGTTTAAATGAAACAGACAAAATTCCCATCTCACAATTAGTCAGATACAAATGTATTTGCGAGAGCTCTCCCGTGCATATACAAAAACGTTCCTTTTATACTTTGCTCTTAACCTACACACATACATACACACTAATATATGGGATTTTCACGTGAAGTCTCACCACAGTTTATTACCACTCAGCTGACAGTTCCTGTCCCCCCCAGATACGGGAAACCTGGAGGGGCTCTCCCTGTCTTATCTTATCTCCCCAGAGTTATAGCTGGGTCGGTTCAAACATAGGTTAAGAAGTCTCTTTGCTTTCTTTCGGTACACACATACATTCCCTTCTTCCCCAATGGTTATCATTTTTAATTACCCCTTGTCCATGCTACATAACCTCTAATCCTAATGGTTAAGTTTCCGGGTAGAATTATTGAATCATTTATCTTAAACCTTGATAAAATATTTTAACACAGTTTAAGATAGAGATATCAGTTTTGCATTGGATGCGTCTCAGTCCACCACATCCGCCGATGTCGCACATCCGCATCTGCGGTGAAAGGTGGCAGAGCTATAGCGGTGTTTGTCAGACCATGAGACATCCCGAAAATCTGTCTTCTCACGAAAACGAATATGGAAAGATTTGACTCTCATGAACACGGTGGTGGTCTCTGTTCAGGTCTACAACCACTACAAGTGTCAGGGGACTCGTCTGAAGTCCGTACCGTAGATGTGCCAACTTCTGTTTGTAGCATCACAACCGTTTGGGCTACAAACTACAAACCCCATTGTGGAAAGYGGAGATTCTCATGAACACGATGGTTTTGTCCGTTTTGCTCTACAAACCTCACAAGTGTCACAGGACTCTATGACACCTCCCCCCCATTGGCTTAGGCTTTGAAGAATGAATAGACCAATAAGAAAGAGTTCCAAACCTCTCTGCCAATAAAAGCTAGTTTTCGGTTTTCCCTTCCCCACTCAGACCACTCCCAGACAGTCCTAGCGAAATTATTGCTTGAGAATTATTTATTTTTTGCCATTTTAATTGAAAACAATCACAGTAAGGTACTTCACTGTTAATACTGAGATAAAAATGGCTGCATTGGACCTTTAATAGGGAGTTGGGCCACCACCAACCCGTCAGAATGCCTTGACATTGATTCTACAAGTGTCTGGAACTCTATTGTAGGGATTCTTTCACAAGAAATTCCATAATTTGGTGTTTTGTTTTAAGGTGGTCAAAAAGGCTGTCTCAGGCGCTGCTCAAGAATCTCCCATAAGTGTCCAATTTTGTTGAGATCTGGTGTCTGTGACACACACACACACACGCATACACATACAGTGAGCTCCAAAYGTATTGGGACCGTGTAACATTGTTAGTTTTTTTACTCTGTACTCTAGCACTTTGGATTTGAAATTATACAATGACAATGAGTTTAAAGTGCAGACTGTCAGCTTTAATTTGAGGGTATTTTCGTCGATATCGGGGGAACCGCTTGGAAATTACAGCCCTTTTTGTACATAGTCCCCCAATTTTAGGMGACCAAAAGTGTTGAGACAAATTCACTTATATGTGTACTAAAGTAGTAAAAAGTTAAGTATTTGGTCCGATATTCATATCACGCAATGACTACATCAAGCTTGTGACTCTACAAATTTGTTGGTGGTGTTTCGGATTATTTTGTGCTCAATAGAAATMAATGGTAAATAATGTATTGTGTTATTTTAGAGTAACTTTTATTGTAAATAAGAATATAGAATATGTTTCTAAACACTTCTACATTAATGTGTTTGCTACCATGATTACGGATAATCCTAATTGAATCGTGAATAAGGATGACTGAGAAAGTTACAGACTGACCCAATACTTTCGGAGCTCACTTTATATTAAACCCCCTATGGTCCTTTGAGACCCCTCTTTCAAAGTAACTGGTATCTCTTCCCAAATTATGGAATAGCCATGGGAGCCAAAATAATGGGCAGCTGGGCATTTTTCTACATGACCCTAAYCATGATAGGATGTTAATTGTTTAATTAACTAAGGAATCACACCTGTGTGGAAGCACCTGTTTTCAATCTATTTTGTAGCCCTCGTTTACATTTAATAAAGTGTTTCCTTTATTTTGGCAGTTACCTGTAGGTTGTAATCTCATTGATCACCCAAATATTACCCAATTGTCCACGTTGAAATTACATGGTGTGCCCAGTGGGTAATCATCCCAAGAAAAGGAACTTACAAAATGTATGTTTATCATGCTTTTCCCCCCTCCTCGCAGATATTTTGAGGTTGTATTTTGAGGTTCGTAACCAAGATGTCTCTGAAGGTTCACACCAGCAATGTCACCAACAAGAATGACCCCAAGTCCATCAACTCACGCGTGTTCATCGGTAACCTCAACACAGCCGCGGTGAAGAAGTCGGATGTGGAGAGTATTTTCTCGCAATATGGCCGCGTGCTGGGCTGCTCTGTGCATAAGGGCTACGCCTTTGTCCAGTACGCCAGCGAGAGGCATGCCCGTGGGTCTGTTATAGGGGAGAATGGACGAGTGCTGGCGGGACAGACTCTGGGTGAGTCCTATTTGGGTTCTTCTGTCGTTCATCTCAATAGTGAATACTAGGGCCATGTTTTTGTTTCAGATGTAGCAAGTGTTACCATTACATTTCAGTGTAATGATGATGATAATGTCATGATAATAACAGATCAGCATATGTCAACCGACACTGTCGAGGGATAATTAATAAAATAGTTTACCCTAAAATCAAAGTTCGTCAGAAGTTTTCAGACCTTAAAKGGGATCTGAAGTCGATTAGAACATATTTCACGGCATCTGTTATTTAGAAATCTGCAGGTCTCAATTGCACATGAATGGGAAAGATTGGCACCATSTAACATACACAACAAATGCCGTGGAACTCAGCTTTTGACATACAGTACCAGTCAAAAGTTTGGACACACCTAATCATTCAAGGGTTTCCCTTAATTCTTTTGTAGAATAATAGTGAAGACATCAAAACTATGAAATAAGACAAGGAATCATGTAACCAAAATATTTAGATTTGTCAAACKAAAATATATATATTTTAGATTCTTCAAAGTATCCACAGCTTTGCACACTCTTGGCATTCTCTCAACCAGCTTCATGAGGAATGCTTTTCCAACAGTCTTGAAGGAGTTCCCACATATGRTGAGCACCTGTTGGCTGCTTTTCCTTCACTCTGCGGTCCAACTSATCCCAAACCATCTCAATTGTGTTGGGGTCGGGTGATTGTGGAAGGCAGGTCTGATCTGGCGGTGTTGATGCATCTGATGCATCACTCTCCTTGGTCAAAAAGCCCTTACACAGCCTGGAGGTGTGTTTTGGGTCATTGTCCTATTGAAAAACAAATGATAGTCCCACTAAGCGCAAACCAGATGGGATGGCGTATCGCTGCAGAATGCTGTGGTAGCCATGCTGGTTAAGTGTGCCGACAGTGTCACCAGCAAAGCACCATCACACCACCTCCTCCATGCTTCACGGTGGGAACCACACATGCGGAGATCAATCAAGTAAACACTCTTGACCTTATCCCACCGTGTACCCCATGTAGAATCCATCAGCCATGGCTATACGGGTTGGCCCTGTTTTATTTTGGTCTTGCATAATGTGCCTCCAGTGGTGTAAAAATACTTTAAAGTACTACTTKAGTTGTTTTTTGGGGGGTATCTGTACTTTACTATTTATATTTTTGAAAACTTTTACTTCGCTACATTCCTAAAGAAAATGATATACTTTTTACTCCATACATRTTCCATTACACCCAAAAGTACTCATTACATTTTGAATGCTTAGCAGGACAGGAAAATTGTCTAATTCACACACTTACCAAGAGAACAATCCTGGTCATCCCTACTGCCTCTGATCTGGTGAACTCCCTAAACACATGCTTTGTTTTTAAATGATTTCTGAATGTTGGACAATGCCCCAGGCTATCCATTTAAAAAATAATAATACCATTTGGTTTGCTTTATATTAGGAATTTTAAATGATTCATACTTTTACTTTTGATACTTAAGTATATTTTAGAAATTACATTTACYTTTYATACTTAAGTATATTTAAAACCAAATACTTTTAGACTTTTACTGAAGTAGTATTTTACTGGGTGACTTTCACTTTTAATTGAGTCATTTTCTATTAAGGTATCTTTTACTTTTACTCAAGTATGAAAATTGGGTACTGGGAGAGAGCAGAGAGACCTGCTGGGCCTTTGCTGGGCCTTTGCTAAGAGCAGTGTGTATCTGAACCACTCTTACAGCACTCCCTGTAGTCCTCATCAGGCCTTTGAAGAGTGGTGCTTGTTATCAACGCATTAATCTCAATGAAACTCAGAGATGAACCTCCTTTAAACTCGTATTCATAACAACGCACTGCACTGAGCATCATTCAACACCCTTCTACTGGTCGTCTGGTACAGCTTCATCCCCCATTACACAGAGCCCCATCTGGACTCTGTCAGTGTCAGGGAACTAGAGCCCTAAGAGCATTTTGCTATATGGGTGATTCTACAGAAGTGTGCAAATTGCAGTCCCARCCTCAAAACACACTCCAAACATAGGACATTTATTTACATAATGATATGTTCTAATTCAATCCAAGGCAATAACAAACATATTATTCAATTAATATAGTACACAGTCATTGTTTATACACCTATTTCTGTTGAGGTGGCTGTCCTATACCCTGACTCCTAAACTTTGTTTGAAAATAAAGCAATTCATGATTTATTTTATTTCTTACCAATATTATTTCAAGAGAACATCTTTTTCTATTATTACATCGAAATAGACTAATCTAATTAGTAGTTGTTTATTTTTTAACATCGTATTCAAAAGAATGCTGTACCATCTTTTGATGTACCCCACGGAAACACACACTAAACGACTGTAGAATGGGCCTCCCGAGTGGCGCAGCGGTCTAAGGSACTGCTTCGCAGTGTTACAGCATCACTATAGACTAGGGTTCGATCCTGGCCAGGACAGGTAATCACAACCGGCCGGGACCGGGAGTCCCATAGGGCGTCGRGCAATTGGCCCAGCGTTGTCTGGGTTAGGTGAGAGTTTGGGGGGCTTTACTTGGCTCATCGTGCTCTAGCGACTCCTTGTGGTGGGCCGGGTGCCTGCAGGCTGATTTCGGTTGTCAGTTGAATGGTGTTACCTCTGAKACATGTGACCGGCTGGCTTCCAGGTTAAGCGAGCAGGTGTTAAGAAGCGTGGTTTGGCGGGTCATGGTTRGGAGGACACATGACTCGACCTTCACTTCTCCCGAGCSCGTTGGGGAGTTGCACTGATGAGGCAAGATTGTAATATCATGAAATTGGAGAAAAAAAAAGTATTACAAAAAATAGACTGTYGAATGAATGTGCCTTAAGTCACACCCCTACAAATATCACCAGGTGATGGGAATGCACCCCTCTCCAGCATTGCCGCATGGTGTGTAGCAAGTTGGTAAATCTTCATGTATTTTTAAGACGTGTCACTACAAAACACCTAATATGTAAAGTATGCTTTTGGGACTAAAATATGTTTTGCTGGTGTGTACATCTGGCCAAATGAAAAAGAGCCAGCCATATGTTAGCTATGGGGATTCATTAAAGTCCAAACAGAAACGATCACAACCAAAACAATTGACACGAATATATATGAGGTCTCATCTTTGTTTCTGGCCATCATGGCGTCTGTTACAGGACAGGCAGCGCCATTTTAAAGTTGCAAYCTCCACCAACTGAGCTACAAAGGACCACCATGTGGGTAGTGGACAAGTGCACACTTCAGGAAAAAGTGTAGTATTGAGATGCATAGCCAGCAGGGGGGCTCCAACCCTCCAAGAGTCCAAACATTTACATCCATTTGGCCACTACATAGAGATCTATAATGTGCTATACTGTAATGTACTTTACTGTACTGTTGTCTACTGCACTGTCCTGTGCTCTACTGTACTGTGCTCGAGTTGACTCTACTRYAGTTTTTTTACAYTTGAAGAAWGGGCCCATGGCCTCTTGATCAAGTGGCCTTAGTCTTGAGACCCCTCAAGACCACAAATTCAGTCTTTAACTTGTCATGGTCTCAACCACAGAGTTAGAGAGATCATCATTATGGCGTCTGCCTCAACGGCGCTGCCTGTGGTCAGTTTTCTTATTTTGGTGATTTAATGCCACCTGCGGTACTGGAGTCATGAACCAATTTTTGTCATAAATTTATTGTGGCCACTAGATGGGGGGCAATTTACAAAAAAAAGTAATTTACAAACCATGGCATCCAATTTGAAGACAATGCTCTGATCATTGGCTGATTACTCCCAACCCATAGGAATCTTGACCCAGCTGACTACTTTAGAATGGTGGAAGCCTTCAATGGCAATGTCCATGCTAAAATGGGTTACATAGAGGTTGAGTCCTCTATCCATCTCTATGGTCTCATCTCACTGGGTCGGGATCTTGGGACCAATGTCCTTGTATAAATATTGGTCTTGGCTCCTGGATATTACTTTAGTATTTGMTTTACAAACCATAGGCAACCCAATTTTGAAGAAGACAATGACTGATCATTGGCTGATCACTCACAACCCATAGGAATCCCCACCCAGTAGAATACTTTTAAATGGTGGAAGTCCTCAATGGCAATGTGTATACTAGAAAAAAAGAGTCCTCCATTTATCTCTGATTGACACTTGACAATGAAACGGCTGTTATTTTGCCTAAATATAGGTAATGTGATCATTTTAACATCTAACAACATAATTAATTAGATGCATAAGTAATTCAAATCAACAAGTTTCAGATTCATACAATCAACGTTGAACATTTTACAGAGAACAATAGAGATTATATTACTCAATTAATTTTAAAGGCTTTAAAAAGCAGTTTAAAAATCTTCAGGGGTCCTGTGTGGCTCAGTTAGTAGAGCATGGTGTTTGCAATGCCAGGGTTGTCGGTTCAATTCCCACAGGGGACCACTGAGAGAAATGTATGCACTCACTACTGTAAGTTGCTCTGGATAAAAGCGTCTGCTAAATGACTGAAAATGTAAATGTAAAACATATACACTTACTGACATGACTTTTATAGGCTACGCACACACCTACTCATAAACACACACTCACTCACACATAAACACACACCTTTATTTAAACGGGGGGGGAAAAATACACACAGCTCTTTCACGTCACGGTCAAGTTAACAGGCTTTCAGTGTGGAGCGATGCCCTAGCGTACTCCTCACTGCCTCAGCCCTAAGCCCCCACAGTGGGCGTGCCCAGAGAACACAATCAGGAGGCCTGGTGCTCAGTGTCCATAGGCTCCAGAGACAGTGACAGCTAAGACTTAGAGCACTGATGCTAGCATTAGCTACAGTGCCTTCAGAAAGTATTCATATCCCTGACTTATTCCATATTTTGTTGTTACAGCCTGAATTTAAAATGGATTAAGTATATTTTGTTTCTCACCCATGATCTACACACAATACCCCATAATGACAAAGTGAACACGTTCTGAAAAATGTTTGCACATTTATTGAAAATTAAATGCAGAAATGGCTCATTTACATGAATAATTATTAACATATGTACACATGTTAATCACCTTTAAACAACAATTACAGCTGTGAGTCCTTCTGGGTAAGTCTCTCTAAGAGCTTTGCATACCGGGATTGAACAATGTTTACACATTATTATGAAAAATATTATTCAAGCTCTGTCAAGTTGGTTGTTGATCATTGCTAGAAAGCCAAGTCTTGCCATAGATGTTTAAGCCAATTTAAATTCAAACTGTAACTAGTCCACTCAGGAACATTCAATGTCATCTTGGTAAGCAACTCCAGTGTATTTTTGGCTATGTGTTTTAGGTTATTGTCCTGCTGAAAGGTGAATTTGTCTCCCAGTGGTGGAAAGCAGACTGAACCAGGTTTTCCCCTAGGATTTTGCCTGTGTTTAGCTCTATTCCATTTTTTTTTTATCCAAATAAACTCTGTAGTCCTTGCCGATAACAAGCATACCCATAACATGATGCAGCCACAAACATGCTTCAAAATATGAACAGTGGTACTACAGTAGGTGATGTGTTAGATTTGAAATAGGAAGAGTGGTACTAGGTGATGTGTTGTGTTGGCTTTGCCCCGAACATAACACTTTGTATTCAGGACGTAAAGTAAAATTCTTTGCAATCTTTTTGGCCGTTTTACTTTAGTGTCTTATTGCGAACAGGATATAATTTTTTATATTTTTATCCTCTACAAGCTTCCTTTTTTTCACTGTCATTTGGGTTAGTATTGTGAGTACTACAATTTTGTTGATCCATCCCATTAAACTGTTTTAAAGTCACCATTGGTCTCATGGTGAAATCCCTGAGCAGTTTCCTTCATCTCCGGCAACTGAGTTAGGAAGGATGCCTGTACAGTGCATTCGGAAAATATTCAGACCCCTTGACTTTTTCCACATTTTGTTATGTTACAGCCTTATTCTAGAATTGATTAAATTATATTTTTTCCTCATCAATCTACACACAATACCCAATAATGACAAAGCAAAAACAGGTTTTAGAAATATTTGCAAATGTATTAAAAACAGATACCTTAWTTACATAGGTATAAATGTGCTAAAATTTCTTAACCAGTTTTTGCTTTGTCATTATGGGGTATTTAATCACTTTTTAGAATAAGGCTGTAACGTCACAAAATTCAAGAGGTCTGAATACTTTCCGAATACACTATATTTGAAGTGACTGGGTGTACGGATACACCGTCCAAAGTGTAATTAATAACTTCACTGTGCTCAAAGGGATAGTTCATTTTTACCCATCCACCAGTAGGTGCCCTTTGCGAGGCATTGGAAAACCTCCCTGGTCTTTGTGGTTGAATCTGCGTGTGAAATTCATTGCTTGACTGACAGGTGGTCATTAAAAAAATCATGTTAAAACACTATTGCACACAGAGTCCATGCAACTTATGTGGCTTGTTAAGCAAATGTTTACTCCTGAACTTATTTAGGCTTGCCATAACAAAGGGGTTGAATACTTTTTGACTTTATGACATTTCAGCTTTTCATTTTTAATTAATTTGTAAAAATGTGTCTACATATGTCTACAAAGAGTATTCCACTTTGACATTATGGGGTATTATGTGTAAGCCAGTGACACATCTAAATGTTAACGTATTTTAAATTCAGACCGTAACATAACAACATGTGGATAAAGAGAATACTTTCAGTAGGCAGAGAGAGGTGTATCATGGTTTAACACCTCCCTCTGGTGGAGATGGTAGGTAGGTCTGCACAAACATTAGGGTTGTTGTCAGGCTTTCATTTCCCCCTGTTGTGGCGAGGCACTGGACAGATCTAGAATCAGCTTCCCTTCCCTTATGGGCTCCCTTTTGTGTTATGGCTCGGTTCAATGCAGCGATCAAAGGGTGTGGTCCAGATATTCGTGTTATGTAGCGTGTTTCCATTGGGCCCTTCATGTTGATTCACCTTTACCTGACCCCCAAAATGTCAGACATAATACTGCAGCAGTAACACCTGTAACAGAAACCTCATATCCTTCTCATATTGTCTARGTTTGATGTAATATTAAGCATTGTAATATTAAAGTTCACCCAAAATTACAAAATGACATATTGGTTTCTGTAAGTAGTCTATGGACAAGGTATGACAGCAATCCATGCTTTGAGTTTGTTTATCTGACAACTGTCTCCAAAAGCTAATATCAGGGCTTGTATTGGATTTGTTCCACGAACGCTAAAAAATAAGCATTTGGAGACCGTGTCCAGGTAAACAAAACCACTGCTTTGTCTTATGTTGTCCATAGACTGCTTACAGGGTAAGGAAACCCATATTTGATGTATACCATCACCCTCATCATCTGTTATTAAAGAGATCATTTTGCAATTTCGGTGAACTAAATATGGGTTTCCTTGCCCTGTCTGAATATTTACGTAAATGTAATATTTCAGACTTTTTTATAAATGTGCTAAAATTTGTTAATCTGTTCTTGCTTTGTCATTATGTCATTATTTAATCACTTTTTAGAATAAAGCTGTAACGTAACAAAATTCAAGAGGTCTGAATACTTAGATAATTGAGAGATTGATACAAAATGAATCTCTCTATTTCTCTGTAACACCCCCTTTCTCCACTCCTCCTCAGATATCAACATGGCGGGGGAACCCATGCCCAACAGACCCAGACGGCAAGGTTGATATAGATGAGACTTGTGACACTTTCCCCTTTTTACTCAATTTCTCTAAATTTCTCTGTAACATTCTTTGTTCTTCCTCAGACATCAACATGGCGGGTGAGCCCAAGCCCAACAGACCCAAAGGACTGAAGAGGTCTGCCGCTGGTCTCTACAGGTACATAGGAGAACCCTTTTTGGTTCTAGGTTAAAAAAAAACGTTTTGGTTCCATGTAGAACCATTTTGGGTTCCATGTAGAACCCTCTGTAGAAAGTGTTCTACATGAACCCAAAACGGAACCAACAAGTGTTCTTCAAAGGGTTCTCCTATTGGGACAGTTGAAGAACCCTTTTAGGTTCTAGATTGCACCTTTTTTTCTGAGTGTACTCTATAAGGTGTAAAGCGTAAATCATGTGCACAGACGCAGAGCCGCAATAGTCCGCCATTCTGTTGTGACATAGCTATGTGGCTCTGCGTACCTCCCCACAATTCCCAACCAGCTCTATTCATTTGAATGTGTTGACAGTTGGAGAAATTGCTTGAGCTGCGCTGAGAATTTGAAAAGTATGAAAGCCAACAGTTCAATATTCTAGAACACTGCTGTACATATGCACACACATTTGGACTATTAAGGCTTCATGGAAAGGAGGGGGCAGGAATAAGGGGTCAATCTCAAGTCTCAATAGTTGCTGATAATTCCTTTACTCATTTCCTATCCTTCTTCTACACCGATCTGATAGAACTTGATAGTGGGATTTTTGCCGTACTGCTTTGACCTGTCTTTTTTTCTGAGGTCAGTGGACATGAAGGAGAGGAATTTGGGAACTAAGGAGACTATTGATGCTCATTGTCATTCCAGAACATTATAATGTTTTCTAGATATGTTTTTGTTTCTTTCAGTGGCTATGACTTTGATAATGACTACTACAGAGATGAATTCTATGACAGGTGAGTCGATTACACCTGTAAATACACTTTTGGTGTAACTCTACATTGCACATCATCCAGCAATGAGAAAGAAAGAAAGAATAATTGTGCAATGGCAAACATTCAGAGTAAAGTAAATAAAGAGATCATATTCTTTCATCAGTGACATTAATCGTTTTGCAATCTCTAAAAAAACAGTCAGTGATGGCATTATAATGCAGTCATACAGACACAATTAATTTATTTTGTGAGGGTGCAAACCATTAATGTCATTGATCAAAGACTATAAACTATATATTTACTTTCATGGGACTTTTTTTCTGAGGAGTGGAAGATGTTGTTGCCTTTTATTCTCAACTCATCATTACTGAAAGATGTCAAAACTTGTTCCCATAAGTAACGCTCACCCAGCTGTTAAGTCAAGCTTTTGTTTCACAAKACGGCCTGTGCCGAGCAAACTTTGGCAGTGTCCGCCTCCTCTCTTGGCCGTCCCCATTACAGTGGCTATAGGAGCCCCGCTGGTGCTCTCCGCTGGATGCCTGTGTTCGCAGATGTCTGAACATAATATCCAGATGAGGAACACATTTCAGCCATCCAGAGGAGTTTATTTATACCCTCTCTGTGATGTCCAAATCTGAGTTACGGCTGTCAGAGGCTGCCTTTGACTGGGATCAATATATTACAGAGAGATACACCCAATAATTTAATCGCCCTTCTGCTTTCAAGTGATCTTCAAAACCCCTAGTCTTCATGGAGCCGCTGACGCAACCAACAAACTTGCTCTCTGTCTGGACGGCAGATATCGCTTTGAAGCCGAGGCAATAGCCTCAGCCTCTTACTGTATTTCATTCACAACACACCAGAGAAAGCTCATCGCGGAATAGTTTCCTCTAAATCCTTTTCAGAGGTAGGTTTATTTTTTCTACTGAACAATGGACACACATACCCCTTAAAGGCAATATAATTATCTCAAACTCCATAAGATGTATTCAACACACCCAGTCCATGGTACTGTAGATACGTGTAAGAAGGTAGTGCTTTACCTCAGTTGGCCCTTTCAATGTTTCAGGCATGTCAATACCTTTTTAACACCCTAGAGTCGATTGGTGCACTGGTGCATTAATCTAGGTAACATAATAAAAAAATCCCCATCAAAATCCGTCAATTCAAACTAGGGATATTTTTTTGCGTTCAATCCACTTTATCCGCCAATGTTCCACTTCCGCCGAAAATCGGTCTTTCTCATGAAAACGCCTGTAGCGTCGGAACAGTTTGACCTAAAAAACTATTATGGAAAGGGGAGACTCTCACGAACACCACGGTGGTCTCCGTTTTGCTTAACAAACTTCACAAGTGTCAGGGGACTTGTTTGAAGTCGGTACCGTCAACGTGCCAACTTCTGTTTGTAGCGTCCAAACTATTTGAGCTAAACTTATGTGACCCCGATGTGGAAAGGGAAGTTTCTCAAAACACGAAGGTGTTCTCAGTTTGGCTTTATGACCGTCACAAGTGTCACGGAACCCGTCTGAAGGTAACCGGTACCGGTTTTAAAAAATGTATGGAAGTATGAAGGTAGTTTTGTGCCTACCCAAAAAAAGGGATTAAATACGTGCAAAAAAAAATCTAGATTTATATTTCCTGAGCTTTCTTATATCTCGTAGATATAGGACAAACACTTCAAAATCTTGTTTTTCATTTCTTGACTGTCTTTTTTGCCATTTATGAATGTGTTATTCAATGTGTTTCTCTGGTCTGTAGTAAAGGCCAAATTCAATATTTTATAAAATAATTGTAAAATATTTTTGGGATACCTAAAGGAATTCTAAGTCTATAGTATAACCATCTAAAAACAATTCAATGTCAGTTTAGAACCCCCCGCCCCAACGGCATGAATTTTAAAGAATTAAGGACTGTTACCTCTGTACTGTCATAACTCAATACAGAAATGTACATTATCAATATCCATCCACCAAAGGCTGTGTACCCTCTCTCTTTCCCTCTGTAGGCTGTTTGAGTACAGGAGCAGAGTGTCGCCAGTGCCTCGCATAGTGCCAGTTAAGTGGCCTCACGTGGCCATGCCCCTGGTGCGTCAGGTCAAGTATTTGCCCGCCAAGCTGTTGGCACGCTCATCACTCCTCCCTAGCAGCACCAAGCAGAAGTGTAAGTTCCTGCAGGCACTTTATATCAACAATTTACCCAATAAGACGTCTTCAAGCAAAGCTCTGAACTAAAATGGCTCGGTTGAACGAATCCATAGCAATCTCTTTTCATCTACAATTTTATATTTGCTTTTAAACAGTAAATTCTAAGATGAATGGATATCATTTGTTGGGACGAGTACATGTCATTGTTTTGAGCAATCGCGCTTTGCAGTGTTGTTACCATATACAGCAATCTTCTCTTGATTCGGTTCCATGCTGCAATGAATGTCTGGGTGGATCTCAAACTTAAATTACTCTTCTTTGCCCCCCCCCCTCTCTCTCTTTATATCTCTATTCTGGTGTTGTCTGTTGAGCTCAGCGGTAAAATCCAACGAGCTACAGGTAATCAAATCAGAGCTGACTCGGATCAAGTTCAACATTGATGCGCTGCTCGGCCGAGTGGAACAGATCACAGAAGACAAACACTTTGCCGCGGGTGAGTTCCATCTCCATCAGGCCACAAGAAAAATATAACTCTACAGACTACAACCTTACAGAGAGCACTCTTTATCAGGGTGGAGTCAACAAAAGGTAAAACAATTATGTGAAAACACCTTTACAGGAGGATAGAGGAAGTAGGGTAGAGAACTCAATTGAAGCCCCAAACACTGTGAATAATGGTAGGTCTTTGCAGCCAAATAGAACTTGAAGTGTGAGTTGAGGCCAGTTTAATACAGCATAATCAACCCCCAAAAAAACAAAAAGGGCCAAGATAGGCCCAATATAAACTCTTACAGAAGCAGCCAAGAAAATCAGACTGAGTCAATAACCTTAATTAGTGTAATATTAATTCATTTGTGTTATTATTACAAGGCTGCCTCTGGTATGCAGATTGTATAGTTTCCCACCCTCCCCTAATGGCCACTGTCCAGTAGGTGGCAGAATGACACAATCAGCCATTGATTATCTCCTTGGTGTGACCAAAGAAGAAAATCTATTTTCTKTCTCCTGTATCCTGGTCACAGACTCTACTTTATTGCACCAACAGCTCCCGCATTATTTTTCATATAATGTGAGACACCTTTATAAGCCCTTTTTCTAAATAAATTGACCACAGATCATATACTGTTAACAGTGAGGGTCAAACACTGTAAAGGTGCTGAGTCAGCGAGGTCCTGGCCTGCATCCCAAATGGCACCATATAAGGCACTACGTTTGACCAGAGCCCATTGGAAATAGGGTGCCATTTGGGACGAAGGCCTGTTATATGAACTGTCATTCGCACTGGGTTTATGACCCTGTAGGCTGGGCCAGCTGTACTCCTCTCTTTCTCTCTCAAACACACACACACACACAGGTCATAAATCTCTAACCAGAGATTTAGGACCAGTATTCCCTTCCTAAATTTTGAAGCCAAACCGTATCGATGTGAAACACAACTAACCTTGGATCAGTTGTTTAGGGGTTTACTTCACGGAGCAGCTCTAAGTCCTAACTAATCATATGTATGTTTATCAGTTATTAATCTGCTGTGTGTAACAGACTTTTGGTTTTCAAGTAGACTTGTCAATGATGTGTCTGTACAAATAGTACCTAGTTGAAGTGTTCTATTGAGAGCAGATGCAATACCTCAAGCTTTTTTGGGACCCATTAAATCACATTGCGAAACAGTGGAGAAAATATACCAGAAACAGATTTTTGTTCACTTGACTCACTGGTTTCTTGACTTTAGCACATGAAATGTTTAATGTACAACCTACAAAAGTAGCGCATGTGGGAAGTGGGAAGTGAGAATGTTTTCTGGTTTTCTAGAATGGCTTTACTTTCTCAGGCGTACTAATTCAAATACACATTTCAATGTCTCACCATTGGGATTTGCTCAGCATATCACTGACGGCTCGAAGAACCAATCGCACATCATCTGTTGGAGGCAGACCGGTCATCTGTTGGAGGTGAGCCCCTCGCCTCCTTATAAGGCGCCACTACCCCCTCTGGTCATTCTCACCTCTTCCTTGTGGAAGAGATCCCTACTCTCCTGAAGCTCTCCTCAACAAAACTAAATGGCTGTCTTCCTACTGAACTGTTCTCAGGGGAACCGTGAGGTTAACATTGCCAAATGMAGGACCTCTGCTCCTGTCGATAGTGTTGCTAACCACACTAGCATTCCTACCTGCACATACAGTTGCATAAGAAAGGATAGATAACTCAGAAACAAGTTGCCTACCTGCCCAGACAGTAGTATGGCAAGCTCCATTCTCTCATTTAGTTCAACCTACGTTCATGCGTTTGATTTGACTGACCAGTTTAGCCTCACGGCATTACGGTCGTGGGAGACTTTAAACTGAAGTCGAACAACGCACCCTTCGCCTTGCACTGTGCTAGCTATAGCTTACCCTAGCCTAACGAGGTGCTAGCTAACTAGCTAATGCCTACACWAGCCTCACGGCTATAGTGTTCATACACTGTGTTCACTTCAGCTATCCAAACCGCTCGCGGTTGTGAGGCAGGTGCTGGACGTGCTGCTATGGTAGAGAAATTAACATTAAATTCTCTGGCAACAGCTCTAAAGGATATTCCTGCAGTCAGCATGCCAATTGCACGCTCTCTCGAAACTTGAGACATCTGTGGCATTGTATTGTGTGACAACTGCACATTTTAGTGGCCTTTTATTGTCCCCAGCACAAGGTGCACCTGTGTAATGAGCATGCTGTTAAATCAGCTTCTTGATATGCCACACCTGTCAGGTGGATGGATTATCTTGGCAAAGGAGAAATGCTCACTAACAAGGATGCTAAACAAATTTGTGCACAAGATTTGAGAAGCTTTTTGTGCGTATAGAATTCTGGCATCTTTTATTTCAGCTCATGAAACCAACACTTTACATGTTACATTTATATTTTTGTTCAGTATATATCACTCTTTGTCCCCTTGAAACTAGGACACAGGGCCATGTTAATTCGATAAAAGTGGCTCTCTGACGCCACCAGAGGGTGCCACCACACTACCTCAGGTGAGCGCAAATCACCAGCTTTTTCTCATAGCAGAGAATTAACACGCTTTCACAGTTACTGCCTAAGTGCTGTCTACTATTACAAGGGATACAAACTTCAGTTTTGCTATGAAATCACCCATTTTCTACTGGGTTGTATTATCAATAGCCAACGACCACTCGCCAAAAGTCGCCGCCTTACGGCAGAAGTGTGACATGCGTAAGACAGAAGGCTAACACAGCCACGCGCACAGCTTTTATCAAACTTTGTGTTCTGGTGGAAGTCCATTCATCTCAATGGAATTCAATCTGCGACTCATCTGCTGTACTAGTATTTCAGACCCCTTGACTTTTTCCACATTTTGTTACGTTACAGCCTTATTGTAAAAATGTATACCCCTATAATTACAAGGCAAAACGTTTTTTTGAAATTTTTGTAAATGTATTCAAAAAATAAAACATACCATATTTACATAGTAAATTCAGACCCTTTGCTATGAGACTCGAAATTGAGCTCAGGTGCATCCTGTTTCCATTGATCGTCCCTGACGTTTCTACAACTTGATTTGAGTCCACTTGTGGTAAATTCAATTGATTGGACTTGATTTGGAAAGGCACACACCTGTCTATAAGGTCCCACAGTTGACAGTGCATGTCAGAGCAAAAACCAAGCCATGAGGTTGAAGGAATTGTCCGTAGAGCTCCGAGACGGATTGTGTCGAGGGGGAAAGGTACCAAAAAATGTCTGCTCCATTTTTTATATTATTATTATGATATATACACTGCTCAAAAAAATAAAGGGAACACTTAAAACAACACAATGTAACTCCAAGTCAATCACACTTCTATGAAATCAAACTGTCCACTTAGGAAGCAACACTGATTGACAATAAATTTCACATGCTGTTGTGCAAATGGAATAGACAACAGGTGGAAATTAGAGCAATTAGCAAGACACCCCCAATAAAGGAGTGGATCTGCAGGTGTGACCACAGACCACTTCTCAGTTCCTATGCTTCCTGGCTGATGTTTTGGTCACTTTTGAATGCTGCGGTGCTTTCACTCTAGTGGTAGCATGAGACGGAGTCTACAACCCACACAAGTGGCTCAGTAGTGCAGCTCATCCAGGATGCACATCAATGCGAGCTTGGCAAGAAGGTTTGCTGTGTCTGTCAGCGTAGTGTCCAGAGCATGGAGCGCTACCAGGAGACAAGCCAGTACATCAGGAGACGTGGAGGAGGCCGTAGGAGGGCAACAACCCAGCAGCAGGACGCTACCTCCGCCTTTGTGCAAGGAGGAGCACTGCCAGATCCCTGCAAAATGACCTCCAGCAGGCCACAAATGTGCATGTGTCTGCTCAAACGGTCAGAAACAGACTCCATGAGGGTGGTATGAGGGCCCGACGTCAATAGGTGGGGTTGTGCTTACAGCCCAACACCGTGCCAGACGTTGGCATTTTGCCAGAGAACACCAAGATTGGCAAATTCGCCACTGGCGCCCTGTGCTCTTCACAGAGGAAAGCAGGTTCACACTGAGCACATGTGACAGACGTGACAGAGTCTGGAGACGCCGTGGAGAACGTTCTGCTGCCTGCAACATCCTCCAGCATGACCGGTTTGGCGGTGGGTCAGTGATGGTGTGCATTTCTTTGGGGGCCGCACAGCCCTCCATGGGCTCGCCAGAGGTAGCCTGACTGCCATTAGGTACCGAGATGAGATCCTCAGACCCCTTGTGAGACCATATGCTGGTGCGGTGCCCTGGGTTCCTCCTAATGCAAGACAATGCTAGACCTCATGTGGCTGGAGTGTGTCAGCAGTTCCTGCAAGAGGAAGGCATTGATGCTATGGACTGGCCCGCCCCGTTCCCCAGACCTGAATCCAATTGAGCACATCTGGGACATCATGTCTCGCTCCATCCACCAACGCCACGTTGCACCACAGACTGTCCAGGAGTCCTCCCAGTCCAGGTCTGGGAGGAGATCCCTCAGGAGACCATCCGCCACCTCATCAGGAGCATGCCCAGGCYTTGTAGGGAGGTCATAGAGGCACGTGGAGGCCACACACACTACTGAGCCTCATTTTGACTTGTTTTAAGGACATTCCATCAAAGTTGGATCAGCCTGTAGTGTGGTTTTCCACTTTKATTTTGAGTGTGACTCCAAATCCAGACCTCCATGGGTTGATAAATTTGATTTCCATTGATCATTTTTGTGTGATTTTGTTGTCAGCACATTCAATTATGTAAAGACAAAAGTATTTAATAAGAATATTTCATTCATTCAGATCTAGGATGTGTTATTTTAGTGTTCCCTTTATTTTTTGAGCAGTGTATATATATATATATWTTTTTTTTTACCTTTATTTAACTAGGCAAGCCAGTTAAGAAAAAAAGTATTATTTACAATTAAGAAAAAAAGTATTATTTACAATGACCACCACATGATGCTGCCACCACAAATCGTCATACCCAAGAAGATTTGAGGCTGTAATTGCTGCCAAATGTGCTTCAACAAAGTACTGAGTAAAGGGTCTGAATACTTATGTAAGTGTGATATTTCAGTTTTGTTGGGGGTTTTTTTGCATTTTTTTGCATAAAAAATTGAAACCTACTTGGGTGAAAAAATAAGACCATTTTTTTTACCACAACTTGTTTTAAAGACTTACAATAACACTACTATGAAAGGACATATAGATTACACTGTAGGGCATTGCTTTCCAACCCTCTCCTTGGGTACCACCAGACCTTTCACATATTTGTCGAAGCACTGACACAACTGACACACCTGATTCAATTAGTCAAGGAAGGGCTTGGTGGTGATAGTTGACTAATTGAATCAGGTGTGCCAGTTTACAGATGCAAAAAAATGTGACATCCCTGGTGGTCCCTGAGAGGGTTTGGAAGCACTGCTGTAGGCTATATTACCTGTCAATGACGTGTTATTACACTGACTCAGGTGAAAGACAAATATGTATAAGAGAGATTGCTGTGGGGACTTGCTTCCATTCAGCCACAAAAGCATTAGTGAGGTCGGGKACTGATTTTGGCCYATTAGGCCTGGCTCMCTGTCGGCATTCCAATTCATTCCAAAGGTGTTCGATTGGGTTGAAATCAGGGCTCTGTGCAGGGCAGTCAAGTTCTTCCAAACCGATCTTGACAAACCATTTCTGTAAGGACCCCCCTTTGTGCACAGGGGAAAGGGCCTTCCCCAAACTCTTGCCAKAAAGTTGGAAGCACAGAATCATCTAAAATGTCATTGTATGCTGTAGCGTTAATATTTCCCGAACCATGAAAAACAGCCACAGCCATTATTCCTCTTCCACCAAACTTTACAGTTGGCACTATGCATTGGGGCAAGTAGTATTCTCCTGGCATCCGCCAAACCCAGATTCGTCCGTCAGACTGCCAGATGGTGAAGTGTGATTCAACACTTCAGAGAACGCGTTTCCACTGCTCCATAGTCCAATGGCGGCGAGATTTACACCACTCCAGCCGACACTTGGCATTGCGCATGATGATCTTAGGCTTGTGTGCGGCTGCTCGACCATGGAAACCCATTTCATTAAGCTCCCAACAAACAGCTATTGTGCTGACGTTGCTTCCAGAGGCAGTTTGGAACTCTGTAGTGAGTGTTGCAACCAAGGACAGACGATTTTTACYCGCTATGTGCTTCAGCACTCGGCGGTCCCGTTCTGTGAGCTGGTGAATCCCACCACTTCACAGCTGAGCCGTTGTTGCTCCTAGACGTTTCCACTTCACAATAACAACACTTACAGTTAACCAGGGAAGCTCTATCAGGGCAGAAATTTGTTGAACTGACTTGTTGGAAAGGTGGCATTCTATGACGGTGCCACATTGAAAGTCACTGAGCTCTTCAGTAAGGACTGCAGATGTGGCCAAGGCAATAAATTGCAATGTCCGTACTGTGAGACGCCTAAGACAGCACTACAGGGAGACAGGACGGTGCGCTGATTGTCCTCGCAGTGGCAGACCACGTGTAACAACACCTGCACAGGATCGGTACATTGGGAACATCACACCTGAGGGTTTGGTAGGTAAAATGGCGCCGGAAGAAATGGCAGCAGTTTTACGGGCGCCTAACCAATTGTGCTATTATGTGTTTTTTTTRGCGTTATTTAAGTTATTTTGTATATAATGTTTCTGCAACCGTATCTTACGGCAAAAAATWGTTCTGGATATCAGGACAGCGTCCACTCACCTCGGATTAAACAAATATTTTTTCTACAACAAAGACGACGCACAAGACATTCTCCAAACACACCACAGGACCGACATCCCCGTTATTTGCAAGAGGAAGCGACGCAGGTACAGAGGACAAAGAGCCGGATGCCTGGTCAGGACCCGGAGAAGGCGACTGGGAAAGCTGCTGTTAACGTCAATACTACTCGCCATGCAATCATGCAATCATTGGACAATAAACTAGACGAGGTACGATCACGAATATCCTACCAACGGGACATCAAAAACTGTAATATCCTATGTTTCACGGAATCGTGGCTGAATGATGACATGGATATTCAGCTAGCGGGATATACGCTGCACCGGCAAGATAGAACAGAACACTCCAGCAAGACGTGGGGGGGGGGGGGGCGGTCTGTGCATATTTGTAAACAACAGCTGGTCCACGAAATCTAAGGAAGTCTCTAGATTTTTCTCGCCTGAAGTAGAGTATATTGTGATAAATTGCAGGCCACACTACTTGCCTAGAGAGTTCTCAGCTATACTTTTCGTGGCTGTTTATTTACCACCACAGACCGATTCTGGCACTAAGACAGCACTCAGTCAGGTGTATAAGGAAATAAGCAAACAGACGCGTACAAAGCTCTCCCTCGCCCTCCATTTGGTAAATCCGACCACAACTCTATCCTCCTGATTCCTGCTTACAAGCAAAAATTAAAGCAAGAAGCACCAGTGACTCGGTCTATAAAAAAGTGTTCAGATGATAAACTACAGGACTGCTTTGCTATCACAGACTGCCGGGATTCTTCCGATGGCATTGAGGAGTACACCACATCAGTCACTGGCTTTATCAATAAGTGCATCGAGGACGTCGTCCCCACAGTGACTGTACGTACATCTGTCTCTTATACACATCTAGATGTGTATAAGAGACAGGTGCGGGACTCTAACCCGGAAGCTTACAAGAAATCCCGCTATGCCCTGCGACGAACCATCAAACAGGCAAAGCGTCAATACAGGGCTAAGTTTGAATCATACTACACCGGCTCCGACGCACGTCGGATGTGGCAGGGCTTGCAAACTATTACAGACTACAAAGGGAAGCACAGCTGCGAACTGCCCAGTGACACYAGCCTACCAGACGAGCTAAATCACTTCTATGCTCGCTTCGAGGCAAGCAACACTGAGGCATGCATGAGAGCATCAGCTGTTCCGGACGACTGTGTGATCACGCTCTCCGTAGCCGACGTGAGTAAGACCTTTAAACAGGTCAATATACACAAGGCTGCGTGGCCAGACGGATTACCAGGATGTGTGCTCCGGGCATGTGCTGACCAACTGGCAGGTGTCTTCACTGGCATTTTCAACATGTCCCTGATTGAGTCTGTAATACCAACATGTTTCAAGCAGACCACCATAGTCCCTGTGCCCAAGAACACAAAGGCAACCTGCCTAAATGACTACTGACCCATGCACTCACGTTCGTAGCCATGAAGTGCTTTGAAAGGTTGGTAATGGCTAACATCAACACCATTATCCCAGAAACCCTAGACCCACTCCAATTTGCATACTGCCCAAACAGATRCACAGATGATGTAATCTCTATTGCACTCCACACTGCCCTTTCCCACCTGAACAAAAGGAAGACTTATGTGAGAATGCTATTCATTGACTACAGCTCAGCGTTCAACATCATAGTACGCTCAAAGCTCATCACTAAGCTAAGGATCTGGGACTAAACACCTCCCTGTGCAACTGGATCCTGGACTTCCTGACAGGCCGCCCCCAGGTGGTGAGAGTAGGTAGCAACACATCTTCCACGCTGATCCTCAACACTGGAGCTCCACAGGGGTGCGTGCTCAGTCAGTCCCCTCCTGTACTCCCTGTTCACCCACGACTGCATGGCCAGGCACGACTCCAACACCATCATTAAGTTTGCAGACGACACAACAGTGGTAGGCCTGATCACCGACAACGACGAGACAGCCTATAGGGAGGAGGTCAGAGACCTGTCCATGTGGTGCCAGAAAAACAACCTATCCCTCAACGTAACCAAGACTAAGAAGACGATTGTGGACTACAGGAAAAGGAGGACCGAGCACGCCACCATTCTCATCGACTGGATTGTAGTGGAGCAGGTTGAGAGCTTCAAGTTCCTCGGTGTCCACATCAACAACAAACTAGATCCAAACACAACAAACATGGTCCAAACACACCAAGACAGTCGTGAAGAGGGCACGACAAAGCCTATTCCCCCTCAGGAAACTAAAAATATTTGGCATGGGTCCTGAGATCCTGAAAAGGTTCTACAGCTGCAACATCGAGAGCATCCTGACTGGTTGSATCACTGCCTGGTCCGGCAATTGCTGGGCCTCCGAACCGCAAGGCACTACAGAGGGTAGTGCGTATAGCTCAGTACATAACTGGGGTCTAAGCTGCCTGCCATCCAGGACCTCTACACCAGGCGGTGTCAGAGGAAGGCCCTAAAAATTGTCAAAGACCCCAGCCACCCCAGTCATAGACTGTTCTCTCTACTACCGCATGGCAAGCAGTACCGGAGTGCCAAGTCTAGGACAAAAAGTCTTCTCAACAGTTTTTACCCCCAAGCCATAAGACTCCTGAACAGGTAATAAAATGGCTACCCGGACTATTTGCATTGTGTGACCCCCCAAACCCGCTTTTTACACTGATGCTACTATATGCATAGTCACTTTAACTATACATTCATGTACATACTACCTCAATTGGGCCGATCAACCAGTGCTCCCGCACATTCACTGTAAACATGTTGTATTCGGCGCACGTGACAAACTTTGATWTGATTTGACCTACGGGACAGGTACAGGATGGCAACAACAACTGCCCGAGTTACACCAGGAACGCACAATCCCTCCATCAGTGCTCAGACTGTCCGCAATAGGCCGAGAGAGGCTGGACTGAGGGCTTGTAAGCCTAACCCTTACATCACCGGCAACAACGTCGCCTAAGGGCACAAACCCACCGTCGCTGGACCAGACAGGACTGGCAAAAAGTGCTCTTCACTGACGAGTCGCGGTTTTGACTCACCAGGGGTGATGGTCGGATTCGCGTTAATCGTTGAAGGAATGAGTGGTACACCAAGGCCTGTAGTCTGGAGCGGGATCGATTTGGAGGTGGAGGGTCCGTCATGGTCTGGGGCGGTGTGTCACAGCATCATCGTACTGAGCTTGTTGTCAACAGTCATTTACAACATTAACAATGTCTACACTGTATTTCTGATCAATTTGATGTTATTTTAATGGACAAAAAAATGTGCTTCTTTTTAAAACAAGGACATTTCTAAGTGAACCCAAACTTTTGAACGGTAGTGTGAAATATATATATATATATATACACATACACAACACCACTTTACATTTGAGAACAATAATGATATTTGTGTGTGCCAATGTATAAAATGTACAATTAAATGCTGCATCATAGAGCAGCTGGTGAGTTTGACAATGGCTTTTTTTTGGAGTGACAGTGCAGTAAGTGGAGCTGGTGGTGGAACCAACTAGTTATCTGCTTCGATTCAGTCAGGATGCGATGCTGGATAGGAGTGATGTCAGAGGTGGCTGAAGGTGTTTCCGGGTATGGGGTCTAGGGTGGCGGGTGGCTTGAAAGGTGCTTTGCGTCAGATGTCTGGTAGCTTGAGTGGTGCTCAGGGTCGGCATCAGGATGTCCTCCTGTGGACATAGGCTCTTCCCAGACAGCAACCTCAAGCATTCCCCTGTCCTCTTCTAGCTGGGTGTTCTCATCAAATCAAACTGTATTGGTCACATACAAGTGTTTAGCAGATGTTATTGCGGTTGTCGCAAAATTCTTGTTTCTAGCTCCGCCAGTGCAGTAATATCAAACAAGTAATATCTCACAATTAAACAGCATATACATCATATAACATATACCAACATCTTCCTCTCCCTCTTCCTGTCCTGTCTTGTCCCTACACCTGGCTATCCCTGGCTGTCATATTCCCACTTGTGGGATGTGATTTTACAAATGGGTCAATGAATGACATGATTGGGAAGAAACGGCAAGAACAGTGGTTGCTGGCTGCAGCCCCAGTCCTCTTTCTTTCCTTCTCTGCCTTTTAAATGTTTAATCTTCTACAAAGTGACCAAAAAAATAAATTACCTTAAGCACTTCTCTCTCCATTTTACACACACACACACACACACACACACACACACACACACACACACACACACAACACACACACACACACACACACACACACACACACACACACACACACACACACACACACACACACCATAGCTTGTGGCTAGCTAGACTTGGCAACATGACAAGCTAACGTTAGCTAGCTAGCTAGAAATGTGGCCTATCTTAATTTTATAGCCTATTAACCAACCTGGTATCTTAACGTGTGCAACAAATTTCCATCCTGCATTTTTGGAATTCTGTTCATGGTATACATCAGAAGTTGTATAGAATATTGCAGGGTACACGGACAAAATGATTCTCTATGTTTTTGTGTTATCTTGACTGTGAAGATGGAGCACGGATTGCGACAATTGCGTAAAATTTACAGTACGGCAACGTGTTGACGCAAGCTGTGTGCACACAGCGTAAGCCTTAAACTTCTGTCTGCTCCACAGACCCGGGCCCTGTAAAGGGCAGCCCGTTGGTTCCTGCACCTAATCATTCCAGCTTCACAGTGGGGAGGGGGCAACATGCTGGCTTTAGGGGACCTAAACCCCCGACAACGCAGCAAACTGCCATACCCAGGTTAGGGCCCTGAACCAGGGCAGACCTGGAGGAAAACCGTATTTTTCTGCAGCCGCAGCAATGTTCTGCCCTCCCAACCCCTCTTGGGGTAAAAGGCTCAGCCAACCTACAGCCTAGCCCTAAGCGGTAGAGGAGGATAGTGTGCAAAGCCTACGGCTTCCTTGCCCAACATGCTCTCTCTGGTTTAACGTGAGCCATTCTTCTCCACCTCGCGGAGGRACGTCTGCACAAAAACACACCCAAAAAAAACATACCCTGTGTAGCAGTGCACTTTCATGACATTGCTCATATCTGAAAATGGAGGAGATGCACTTTACCCCCAATTGCCATCCTTCCTTAGTCTCTCCCCTCGGCACCTTCTTAGGTTCCAGCCAGGGACAAAAGTCAGCATTTGTCCGCTCTCCCTCTAGTCTCTTCTGACATTTCTGACATGAGGAGCAGGATGACAGGTTGCCATTTGCCATCCTTCATGGCCCTCTTCCCATGCCTTGGGGCATTTTGCCTCCAACTGTCTTGCACGCAAGCCAAAACAGTAGAACAGGCTCCGTCAGCTGCTCTCTCGCACAAAGCCCTGCTCGGTGACATGCTTGGTCCAAGAGGATCAAGCATGTTTTGCAAGAAAAACACTATGCTCATATGCCTCAGACACATTACGAGGTATCCCAATTAACTAGGAGACACTCTCTGCCCCCCTGCGCCACGGGTACACCCTGTCAACGGTGATGGCCTACGCTTTTCTCTCCCGTATGCCTAGCAACCCACACTCTCACAAGCAAAGTGAGGCAACAAGCTTATCCCTCATCTTCGAGCRCCTGGCTGACCAGGGAGGCTGGTTGGCAGAGATCACTCCCCTGCTTTTACAACCAGTCCTGGTAGCTACCGTTACGCAGGGATCTTCTGACACAAGTGTACCTGGAGATTTGCCACCCTCGCCCGGTAGCCATGGCCATCTGGGCATGGCCTGTGAGAGGATGGATATGACAGGCCTGACACTCAAGATCATTGACACGGGCCCCTTTACATGCTCACTTTATGGAAACAAGTGGTGCGTTTTTTGAGAAGTGGTGTGAACTACACAGATCCTTCCTTAAATGGTCTGTATCTGAGGTATTTATGCATTGATGATATCTACCAAAGGCAACAATGGGTATGCAAACCAGGTATTGAAAAAGGATTTTTCGCATAGGGTGCCTTTCCTTCACTGCCACGGGCCATTTGGGAACTGATTTTGATATATTTTACTTTTTACCCCTTTTTCGTGATATCCAATTGGTAGTTAGTCTTGTCCTATCACAGCAACTCCCGTACTGACTCGGGAGAGGCGAAGGTCGAGAGCCATGCGTCCTCCGAAAAAAGACCCYGCCAAGCCGCACTGCTTTTTGACACACTGCTCGCTTAACCCGGATGCCAGCCACACCAATGTGTCGGAGGAAACACTGTACAACTGGCGACCGAAGTCAGCATGCATGCGCCTGGCCCGCCACAAGGAGTCGCTAGAGAGCGATTGGGACAAGGACATCCCGGCCGGCCAAACCCTCCCCTAATTCGGACGACGCTGGTCCAATTGTGCACCGCCTCAGGTCTCCCGGTCGCGGCCGGCTGCAACACACAGTTTGGGAACTTTTTGGTCAAAATTAGAGTATACCCACTTCTCTAGACATCACTGCATAGGGCCGATGGAAAGACAGCAGTCCCACACAGCATGATGTTAAAGGATAAGCAGTCCATAAACTTGGACATAATAAGCCAGTAGGTCCCAATCATAAGAATACAAAAACATAACAATTAAGCATTTTCCAATCAAAATGTWSAACTATTACTTCCCATTGCAAAAAACATTTCACGTTTAGCACACAAAGTAACCGGTGACCTAAAGTTTAAAGTGGACTGACAGCATTTTAACTACTTTTCAGATATCAAACAAACAGACTCATATCAGTTTATGCTACAAAACCAACTTCAAATTTTATTGGTCACATACACATGTTTAGCAGATGTTATTGTGAGTGTAGCGAAATGCTTATGSTTCTAGATCRGACAGTGCAGCAATATCTAACAGGTAATATSTAACAATTCCACAACAAAACCTAATACACACAATCTAGTAAAGGAATGGGATAAGAAWATATAAGTATAACATATAATGGTTGAGCAGTGACAGAGTGGCTAAGATGCAATAGATAGTAAAGGATACAGTATATACATATGAGYTGAGTAATGCGAGATATGTAAACATTCTTAAAGTGGCATTATTAAAGTGACTAGTGTTCCATTAATTAAAGTGACCAATGATATCAAGTCTGTAGGTAAGCAGCWGCCRCTCTGTGCTAGTGGTGGCTGTTTAAAAATCTCTTAAGGATCAGGCCCTTCTTTTCAATTTCCGCCTAAAATGACATACCCAAATCTAACTGCCTGTAGCTCAGGACCTGAAGCAAGGATATGCATATTATTGATATAATTTGAACGGAAACACAAAATTAATGTAGGAGAACCCAATAGGTAAAATATAGGTAGCCTAGTGGTTAGAGGGGTGGCAGGTAGCCTAGTGGTTAGAGCGTTGGACTAGTAACCGAAAGGTTGCAAGATCAAATCCCCGAGCTGACAGAATGGTAGAATTCTGTCGTTCTGCCACTGAACAAGGCAGTTAACCCACTGTTCCTAGGCCATCATTGAAAATAAGAATTTGTTCTTAACTGACTTGCCTAGTAAAATAATAAAAAAATAAAAAAAACACAAGTTTTCTATTTTTGTTGCATCATCTTTGACATGAAAAAGAAAAGCCACACATTCAGCTAGGAAGTTGGATGTAATTTAGATGGTGTCCACAAGAGGGCAACAGTGTATGTGCAAAGTTTGACTGATAACTTCAAGAATGAGCAAGCTACATGACATTTAGTATGAAGTCACCCAGGTGTCCCTCACGATTTTCACAAATGTACCCAAGTGGCCGAATTGGTAAATTGATAKATTTTCAAGAACATAACTATAGAAAACATACAAAAATGCTATGCTAGTAAAAAATACAAGTTTACACACTCCCAGGAATGTCATACATGTAGCTTCCCTACATGTAGCTTCCCTACATAAAATGTACTAACAGGAGACGTGACAAGAATGCTGATCCAATGTCTCCAAAGACAAATTAATTACTTAAAAATCATACAATGTGATTTTCTGGATTTTTTTTTTTAGATTCCGTCTCTCACAGTTGAAGTGTACCTATGATAAAAATTACAGACCTCTCATGCTTTGTAAGTAGGAAAACCTGCAAAATCGCAGTGTGTCAAATACTTGTTCTCCCCACTGTGTGTATATTATATATATATATACAGTATATCACAAAGTGAGTACACCCCTCACATTTTTGTAAATATTTGAGTATATCTTTTCATGTGACAACACTGAAGAAATGACACTTTGCTACAATGTAAAGTAGTGAGTGTACAGCTTGTATAACAATGTAAATTTGCTGTCCCCTCAAAATAACTCAACACACAGCCATTAATGTCTAAACCGCTAGCAAACAAAAGTAAGTAGGCAAGACACACTTGTCTTTGTACTCCTCACCTGGTTGCCGCCACACACGCTTGACACCATCTGAACCAAATAAGTTTATCTTGGTCTCATCAGACCACAGGACATGGTTCCAGTAATCCATGTCCTTAGTCTGCTTGTCTTCAGCAGAACTGTTTGTGGGCTTTCTTGTGCATCATCTTTAGAAGAGGCTTCCTTCTGGGACGACAGCCATGCAGACCAATTTGATGCAGTGTACGGCGTATGGTCTGAGCACTGACAGGCTGACCCCCCACCCCTTCAACCTCTGCAGCAATGCTGGCAGCACTCATACGTCTATTTCCCAGAGACAACCTTTGGATATGACGCTGAGCACGTGCACTCAACTTCTTTGGTCGACCATGGCGAGGCCTGTTCTGAGTGGAACCTGTCCAGTTAAACCGCTGTATGGTCTTGGCCACCGTGCTGCAGCTCAGTTTCAGGGTCTTGGCAAGTTTCTTATAGCCCAGGCCATCTTTATGTAGAGCAACAATTCCTTTTTTCAGATCCTCAGAGAGTTCTTTGCCATGAGGTGCCATGCTGAACTTCCAGTGACCAGTCAGTATGAGGGAGTGTGAGAGCGATGACACCAAATTTAACACACCTGCTCCCCATTCACACCTGAGACATTGTAACACTAACGAGTCACATGACACCTGGGAGGGAAAATGGCTAATTGGGCCCAATTTGGACATTTTCAGTTAGGGGTGTACTCACTTTTGTTGCCAGTGGTTTAGACATTAATGGCTGTGTGTTGAGTTATTTTGAGGGGACAGCAAATTTACACTGTTATACAAGCTGTACACTCACTACTTTACATTGTAGCAAAGTGTCATTTCTTCAGTGTTGTCACATGAAAAGATATACTCAAATATTTACAAAAATGTGAGGGGTGTACTCACTTGTGTGATATACTGTATATATAATAGCAATCAAAGAAAATATTTCAAAAATCTCTCAAATGAATACTATGCAACCATTGAAACAACTGCATTAGCTCGGATTTACGATATAAAGAAAATAAATATAAATACTGGTATTTCACTTACCAGTCTAAGGTCGCATCCTCTCCTTTAGCTGTTGTCTAAACTATATTCACTAACTGAGTCCATGGCACTTTCCCGGTAGATTTCTGCTAGAATATCATCCAAAATCTGTATACCTGGACTTTGATTTAGCTTTTCCAGTATTAGTATCCATATCTCACAGATTTGCATAACGCGCTTCGACATGCTCTTGCATAAATGGCCAAAGGCCACTTATTTGCGCGAGGTTAGCTGAAAGATTTTTCTTCACACAAAGGTGTTCCACTTACTCACGTAAAGCGCAGCTCATTGGCTATCTAGCTAGCTAGGTTTCAAAACGATAGGTGGTCATTGGACAAAGATACAGTCAATCAAGTGAACACCGCCCGTGTCATCGGCGCGCAATGATGTCGTGCCTTCCTGGCTAAAATTGGCTTAACAGTGGATATACTGAATGCAGAATGATATAGCAAAGGCTGGTTACTTTTTAGAGTGTCAGGAAATAAATACGAACATAACTTTGCTGGCTGAAACAACGTTTAGCGTTCGATTTTCACAGATTTCTTTCTTTGCAAGTTTAACGAGTGGAAATACAAAATCGATAGTGCATACTCTATGGACCTTTTAAGAATATGAAAAACAAAACTACATTTTATCTCTGGGACCCTTAGGATGACAAATCAGAGCAAGATTTCAGAATGTAAGTAAATGATTTACCTTCAGATGTGAATGTATCAAACCTGTCGCCGTGATAAAAGTGTTTTGTTGTTGTGCACTCTCCTCAAACAATAGCATGGTATTTTTTCGCTGTAATAGCTACTGTAAATTGGACAATGCAGTTAGACTAACAAGAATTTAAGCTTTCTGCCCATATAAGACACTTATATGTACCACATTTGTTGTTGTTGTTGTTTAAAACAACGTTGTAGTCACATTATGCATATTGAGCAACAACTGTCCCATAGACGGGACACCAATCCATAAGAAGTTTTAACAATCTGATGGCCTTGAGATAGAAGCTGTGTTTCAATCTCTCTGTCCCAGCTTTGATGCACCTGTACTGACCTCGCCTTCTGGATGGAAGCGGGGTGAACAGACAGTGGCTCGGGTGGTTATTGTCCTTGATCTTTTTTGCCTTCCTGTGACATCAGGTGTTGTAGGTGTCCTGGAGGGCAGGTAGTTTGCCCCCGGTGATGCGTTGCACCACGCTTTGGAGAGCCCTACGGTTGTGAGCGGTGCAGTTTCCATACCAGGCGGTGATACAGCCCAACAGGATGCTCTCAATTGTGCACCTGTAAAAGTTAGTGAGGGTTTTTTGGTGACAAGCCCAATTTCTTCAGCCTACTGAGGTTGAAGAGGCACTGTTGCGCCTTCTTCACTGCACTGTGTGTGCATGCACCATTTCAGTTTGTCGGTGATATGTACACCGAGGAACTTAAAACTTTCCACCTTCTCCACTGCTGTCCCGTCGATGTGGATGGGGCGCGCTCCCTCTGCTGTTTCCTGAAGTCCACGATCATCTCTTTTGTTTTGCTGACATTGAGTGAGAGGTTACTTTCCTGACACCACACTCCGAGGGTCTGTCGTTGTTGGTAATCAAGCCTACCACTAGTGTGTRGTCTGCAAACTTYATGATTGAGTTGGAGGCGTGCATGGACACYCAGTCATGGGTGAACAGGGAGTACAGGAGGGGGCTGAGAACGCACCCTTGTGGGGCCCCAGTGTTGAGGATCAGCAGAGTGGAGATGTTGTTTCCTACCTTCACCATCTGGGGACGGCTCATCAGGAAGTCCAGGACCCAGTTGCACAGGGCGGGGTTGAGACCCAGGGTCTCAAGCTTAATGATGAGACTTATATTTCTCTCACTAACTTTAAACATCAGCTATCTGAGCAGCTATCTGAGCAGCTAACCGATCGCTGCAACTGTACATAGCCCATCTGTAAATATCCCAGCCAATCTACCTACCTCATCCCCATATTGTTTTTATTTACTTTCTGCTTTTTTGCTTTTGCACACCAGTATTTCTACTTGCACATCATCATCTGCTCATCTATCACTCCAGTGTTAATTTGCTCAACTGTAACTACTTCGCTACTATGGCCTATTTATTGCCTAACCTCCTCACGCCATTTGCACACACTGTATATAGACTTTCTATTTTTTCTGTTGTGTTATTGACTGTACGCTTGTTTATTCCATGTGTAACTCTGTGTTGTTGTTTTTTTTTCTTTTTTTTTCTTCACTCTGTGTTGTTGTTTGTGTCACACTGCTATGCTTTATCTTGGCCAGGTCGCAGTTGTAAATGAGAACTTGTTCTCAACTAGCTTACCTGGTTAAATAAAGGTGAAATATATATATTTTTTTAAATGATGAGTTTGGAGGGTACTATGGTGTTGAATGCTGAGCAGTAGTCAATGAACAGCATTCTTACATTGGTATTCCTCATCCAGATGGGATAAAGCAGTGTGCAGTGCAATGGCGATTGCTAAAATAAGAATTTGTTCTTATTAACTGACTTGCCAAGTTAAATAAAGGTTAAAAGAATTCAAAATAAAAAGGTAGGATGGAGGTGATATGATCCTTGACTAGTTTCTCAAAGCACATCATGATGACAGAAATGTCTAGTCATTTAGTTCAGTTACCTTAGCTTTCTTGGGAACAGGAACAATGGTGGCCATCTTGAAGCATGTGGGGACAGCAGACTGGGATAGGGAGAGATTGAATATGTCCGTAAACACACCAGCCAGCTGGTCTGCGCATGCTCTGAGGACGCGGCTAGGGATGCCGTCTGGGCCGGCAGCCCTGCGAGGGTTAACACGTTTAAATGTTTTACTCACCTCGGCCACGGAGAAGGAGAGTCCACAAAGTGCGAAAATAAGTTGTTTAATTTGTCTGGAAGCAAGATGTCGATGTCCGGGGACGGTTTTCTTTTTGTAATCTGTGATTGTCTGTAAAAGGTATTAAAAATAATATATATTTGACTCAACGTTCCATGAGGTACGCTAAGGCATTGATGGATGCAGTTCAATGCATGATTAATATAATTCACCAATACATTTCTTGGTAGTCCAAAAAGTATTGCTATCAGGTTGTAAATCACAGCTGGCTTGGTACATTGTTTGATGCCAACATTCGGGATGCACTGTTTCCGTTTCAATGACACAATATTTTGGATAAAAATGGATCAATATAACTAAGGCTGGGAATGTCAATACAATCAAGCTAGCAAGGGCAATGATCACAAGTCAGTCATTGCATGGCTAATAGGCTAGCATATCTATTTGTGTAGCAAGKTAAAAACACYGAGTCTAAAGTTAGCTAAATAGGTAGCTGCTAGGAGGATGTCATGTCATGCCATTAGAGTGGGTGAGTGACTGACTTTTTCCACTCATCGTTTTTCYGGGGTTATACACAGCTAGAGGTGCAGGTGTCATTTGGTTAGCAGGCGATAACTTCAATGACTGTTATACAGTTAGCAAATCTCTTGTGTTTGCAAATTCACTCTGCCTATCTACTCCGATTTCAGAACACTCTTGTCTGAGTGTGCCAGAGTGCAGAARGCAGAACTGATGAAWTAACGAACGTGCAACACCTGCTGAATATGACTGGTGTCAGTAAATGTTAAAGTGATAGTTAGTCAAGAACGCTCTACATAACATGTACTGTAAACAGCCTAACCAGCTCTGCTACCTACGGTGAGTAAAATGGTCAGAGTGAGGTGTTCTCTCATTTGTGTCTGGAAGTAGCTAGCTAGCAAGCTAGCCAACCTTAGCTAGTTAGCTGGGGTGCTTGGTTGGGACAAGCATGCATTGGCAGGCGAGCTGCAGAAGGAAGAGGAGATTACAATTCCCCATCGTTATCAGTGCAATTTTGACGGCCTACTAGCTGAAAAAGTTTGACAGGATTTTTCTAATGTTCCTTCGTTCGATATTAGCTCATCTTGCTCTGGCTAGCATTAGTTGTTGATCTTGTTGTTGATGTGCATAACTGAGGGAGAGAGAGCCTACCTTTTTTCATGGTTGTTTGATCAATAGGATTGTAAAGTTCCCAAATGTAAGAGGACTCCCGTGGTGTTTTACATGGCTTTTGGCGTTCCAATGATCTGAAGTTGTGATGTTGCAACTGCCTGTAAACACACAGTCCAGTTCAAAGTGAATGATGGCAGGTCCGTGTGGCAAATGGCTTATTTGTATAAAGGTGTACTTTAGCTCTGATTCGCTATAGTGCACCAGTCTGTCCTGAACAAAACAGATGTTTTTATTCAGTTTTATTTACTGCAGTGTCTATTAATTGTCCAAATGCAAATACCTTAGTATACGTGTGAAATGTGAAAATGACCATATCTAAGTGGTCGCTTGTCAGAWTTWTTTTTTTWAAGTGTGATATAAAAATAKGTTTTTGCTTTGTCATTATGTAAAATTGTCGATTTGACGAGGAAAACATTTCATTTAATCCATTTAGAATAAGGCTGTAACAAAACAAATTGTGGAAATTGGGAAGTGGTCTGAATACTTTCCGAATGCACTGTTTATGAACAGATTGTAATAAGATTTCATGTTGCATTTCAAGTGAAACTCACAGCAATGTTTCACACACAAGTTCTGTCCAGCTAGCATGCTGTTGTTGTCGMGTAATTTGCAGCGGCTGCAGCAGGTTTTATCAAAGAGGATGTTGTTGCTAATTTGTTATATTCTCCCTTTTCAAGAGTAACTTTCAARAGGAAGTTACGTTCAAATGATCATCATCATCTGGTGAGTGGAACTGTGTTTTTTACTGCAGCYCGCTTGCTGTTGTTACCCATCTCTTTTAAAATAACTTGGACAGTGGGGAAACTACTGCTCACTATTGCGCATTGACCTGTTTGCCTTCAAGAAGGCAGAAGTTGCCATACATTTTTGTAAAAACGGTCCCACTCAATAAGTCAATGTAATTGGTTGATTACACTGTCACTCCAACATTTTGCCCTAATATAGTTGAATGGCAGATGCCTTTATCTAGCTCTGATGGCCTTGCCAATGGCTAGCTAGATTTATCTCCTAGCCAAATCCTGATTGGATCTTTTTTCTCTTCAGTGTTAACCCTTTCCTTTCCAACAAAAACTGAAAAGATTAAATCACATTATTGAAAATAATAATTAGCATTATTATAATCATTATTTTATAAATCCTTAGCCCTTCTTTGAAGGCGTTGTGTTTTGGGTTAGTAATAATTTGTATTTGTATTGCCTCTATTTGTATTTGTATTTGTATTGCCTCTATTTTCCCTCAGCATGCATTTTTTCACTATTCGAGTGTCTGAAGAATCCATATGTTCTGAAATATGAACACAGAAATACTGGACATTTTGAACTTTATTATGGTGGTGATTTGACCAAATTACACTCATGGTCTTGAATTGGACTTGCATTCTTCTGGTCTCGGTCTTGACTTTGTCTTAAACACAACACAATGCTGTACCGTCTGCCCTTATGCCTGCAAAGCGAGTAAGTGGGCTGCACGCCCTGTCATTCGTGCCTACAGTTTGCCCTGGGATTCTCCTAGGTAATGGCCATATACCCTAGTGAGACATTGAAACAAGTATTTGAAATAGAATGTAGGGTTACTTGAGTAACCCTGGTTTTATCAGAATATGAGTAAGATGTCTCACCGCAATCCCCTGCTCGCAAGATCAAGTAAGAGGCATGCTTGAGTGACGCCTTATAAGGAAGAGAGGGGCTCACCTCATTCGCTCCTCGACCGGTCTGTCTACAACAGACGATGTGTGATTGGTTCTTCGAGCTGTCAGTGATCCGCTAAACGAATCCCATAGTGAGACATCTCACTCATATTCTCATAGAACCGGGGTTACGCAAGTAATCCTACGTTTCTTTAGCTAAGCTTCATAGCTACAGCTTTAGTGTCTATAATGTAGATACTTTTCTTTTCAGCCTAGGAGGCTTTATAAAAAATGTAATAAAAAAGTATAACAGTTAGGAAAGATAGCGGTGACTACAGCTGCATTTGTTTTCTTTTTGAGGGGAGGTATGGTAGAACATTTTGGTAGTTGAGTCCTTAGGGGCATACATAGACATAACAAGAGCATGTATATTCATAGGCTGGCTGGGTGGTTTCGAAACAGTAGTCACTTATTTTTACAGATGTATCACAAGTCACTTTTGCACCTTGAACATCTGTTTCATATTTGCTATTACTGTCAATATCGCTCCATATTTCCTTTAGAGAGACCTTATCATGTTTTTGGAGGGTTTTGTTAGCCAAGTGTAGCCTCACAGCCTACATGAGGCCTAACTACTGTACCTCACAGTAACATAATATTGTCTGCTGTAACATACCTGCTTTTTGGTGGTTGTGTGTGTGTGTGTGTGTGGTGTGTGTGTGTGTGTGTGTGTGTGTGTGTGTGTGTGTGTGTGTGTGTGTGTGTGTGTGTGTGTGTGTGTGTGTGTGTGTGTGTGTGTGTGTGTGTGTGTGTATAGAGCTACGGAAGGCAGAGAAGAGCAGTAGCGAGGTGTCTCAGGACGAGTCATGCTCGGACACAGAGGAGCTGGTAGACGAAACCCATAACAGTGATGTGGAGGACGGCACACCGGACGAGTGTGAAGATGACGACATGGTCAGTCTGTGTGTGGGTGCGTGCACGAGAATGTGTGTGTGAAGCCTGTATGGATGGTGGTGCAAGCATTTGTTTGTGTGCTTGCGTTAGTATGAATAAATATGTTTGTGTGTGTGTGAAGGAACTTGTGTGTGGCCGTGTCCGAATACCCATACTTGCATCTTAAATAGTAGGCCGTTTGAGTATGTGAAAAAATACAGTTTTATAGAATGTGACATTTCGAAAATCTAGTATACTTTAAATGCCTGGATGTCATACTCATGTCAGCTTGACAACAGCTGATCAATTAGATATGGGGATGCACTACCGAAATCAATGAAGAGCGCATTCTCAATACGCAAAAATAGAACCTTTTATAGCACACTTTTATATTCACTTTTCGGGAATTCCACAGCCACAATGCATTGGAAGGGGGGGCTGCGAGTTTTGATTAGCTAGATCTCTTCAAGCAAACAACAAAACAAGTTGGAAGATGGCYATTAGTGAAGCTTCTACGGTGGTGTATATAATTTGTTCTCTTTAAAATGATCATGATTATTTCATCCTGTGATTTAAAAAAAAAAATGTTACAGATCAGGAGCTTGCTGCTTTACCTAGCTACGCACTTTAGTAGAAGTTGAAGTTATAACTGTTCAAACAGTAATGTTAGCTACAGGGTTTCTTGCTTGCTGTTGAGCGACAACTTTTTTAAACATTAGCCTAGCTAGCTAGCTAGCTAGCTACTTGTTGTAAATACCAGGGCTTGTGTTCAAACTATTGCAGGGTCTGATGACAATACCAGGTATTGAATTCAGTGGCGAACACGACAGGATAAATGCTTCAAAATAAAACGGTTTTGAGTAAGTCATGTGGCCATAGTTAGCTTTCTTGCCACTGCACAATGCACTGCCACTATCTGTARCTAARGTTAGTAACGCGGTAGCCTACATTCCTATTTTCCACGGCGGTGCTGGTCCCACCACTTCCTTTTTCTTCCATATAGTTCTGATTTGTCACGTCGATTTTATTTGTGTTGAGCTGATTGTYATGTTCATGCTATGCAATATTAGTTTCTACCTGAACGGTTACAGCATGAATGGGTCTAGCTAGTTTTATTGCACATAACCTGTTATGGTGAAAGTAATGGTAAGCTGCACTCATTAATGTTTCACCTTCGCACTCCAATTCGATAAAGTATGTGGCAGTCCTAGCTATCTACAGAAAGATCACACAATTCTACTTTACTCATGTTTTGGTTAATGTTGTGCTTCATCTMATGTATTTTTCAGGATCTACGTGAAAGAGTGTGAGCTGGAGGGGCAGCTAGCTGTCACCTCAACAAGCGTTCAGTCTCACTGCAGAATTAAACGTTTATCCACGTTCTCCAAATGTCACATTTCTAAGTGTTTTTGTTGCTCCTACTGCTCTGTATTGTTCTGTTACTCCAAACGTCAAATTTCAAAGTTAAGATTTAAGTTTAGACACCCATTCCAAATGGGTAAAAACAAAAAATTCTAACCAATGCCCATGACTGGGATTGAACATATGCCCATCCACCACCACAACACTCTAACAAAACCCAAGCCTATTTGATGATAAAAGTGCTCTTGGTTGCCCCTAGTGGTCGGTTTTGATGGCATTTCCTGATGTCTTTGGGACATGAATAGAKGTCCAATTTCGACGTCAATCTTGAATGATCTCCCTGGTGACCTGCATGGGTGAATAAGAAGTGGGAGAACCAAACATACACTGTATGCTACTGTGTGTTATCTTGACATTTATTGCTGTGCTGTACTTGGCTAATAAAGTTCCCCTTTTCTTTGAGAGCAACAACACTTTCCCATCTATTTCCTATGCTTCACCGGCACATTCATGTAAGTGTGAAGATATACATGTTAGAGAGGTGCACGTGTTCCAGAGAAAATTACTGCAATTGGCATAATACCTTTTACAGGTATTTACATGTAGTATGTTTGATGCTGAAAGCTATCCTTTTCCATATTTTTTAGGAGTTAAAAGCTCCCCCCACCGGAGTCAGCACGAAGGGAAGGGAGGCCACAGCCACATCCTGGGAGTGGTATGCGGTGATTGATGAGTTGCTGGGGGGCTGCCACTCCATCAACACACCGGTTATCATCTCCTCATCCTCCCTAGGTGCAGCTGTGGGCTGCTCTCCCTTCCAGAAGGGTCCAGATGTGGAAGTTGGAGAAGGTGAATGCCAGGGAGGCATGCATTATGGCCATTTTAGAGGCCATGATTAAGTAGTTTTATGCATTTTGTATGTATCTTATTTATAGCTATTAGGTATGTATTTTGTACTGTTTTTGGTGAAGTCCTTTGTTTAAACCCAAAGTGGAATGCTGTTCTCATTGAAAAGTGTTTTTTTTGTATGTAAAATATATATATATATATATATTTGATATTGGTAAATCTACTGTTGGTGTGTTTTACTTCCCCATTTCAACATTTAAGAAATGCACTCGCACATCTGACCTATCTTGTTGCAGGTGCATGGTAACAACTAGATAAGTTGAAAGAAAAAAGAAACCTGCACACTGCTCACTAGTATCACTTTTTTACTGAAGCTTAGGTGTTTGCCTCTTGGCCTTCTTCTGAGCTTTTTGCTCTACTAAACCAAATAAACCATCTTTGGTATAATAATAATACTATGACATTTAATTTCTATAGTGCTTTTCATAACATTCTCAAAGCACATCAAAAGCAAAAACAAGCAACACATCATCATGAGTAGCCGAGCTATCTCCCATTCGTTCCTCTCAAGCTTCAGGTGACTTCAATTGATACATGCTTAGMCTTACGATCATCTCAAGTTTACTCCAAATACGTTGTTCCAAATGCTAGCTACTAGGCTAATGTTAACCTAAAACAACACTCCGCTGTAGTGAAAGGTCACTGGGTGGGGTTACAGACGATCAAGACAACCTGGAACTAGGGGGAAAAAACGTGCGGCGACTGGGGATTTTTTTTTTTGAACGGTCATCCATCCCGGAATTACAAGTCAGCAACTCTGCATTATCCTGAAGGGAGTATGGATGTGGACGGAGGTGTTGGAGTGTGTTTGAGGACACAGATGACGTGTGTTTTGGCTGCAGCACAGTATTGTACTAACGCCCCTCCTTGTCTGAATGAATGTTTGCTCCAACCATATGTTATATCGCATGATATTACATTCAATTCTCTCAGTGGGCACTTACATTTCTCCTCACGTCTTTCCCCAGGAAAACGAGCACCTTTCAGAAATTGACTCCATCCTGCAATAAAAGGCAAGTTGTTCTGAATGTCGAAATACTCAAGTGACGTAAAGGAACCTGTGTCCGTTTGGATTGTCAGGAAATGTGCATGGCCACCGGGCATTGGTAAATATGTCAGAACAGAACTACTCTGATCTACATTCACAGTGTGCTATTTAGACAGCCTGATCCAAACATCATGGCGTTACCTAGTCAATCATATAAATCCCAGCAAGAAAGAGTATAGCTGGTATAGCTTTATTCACTTGTTTGGAAACATGGATAAATGCTATAGCACTCACATGGATAACGTCTGGGTAGCTTGCAATGTAGGTCTTTTTTAATTAGGCGGGTGAGGAATAATACTTGGAAAAACATGGAGAACCAGCCGCCATTTATTTATCAACACAATAATATATCAAGTAGATACAGGGACTATTCTTGGAATAGCACTATTGTACCTGAAGTTATATTGAATAAAATATACTATGCTTGCAGACCTAATTTTTAGTTGAAGATCAGCACAATATTCAATGAAATATACTATGCTTGCAGATTTCATTTGAATTGAAGATGAATCAGTTTTGTTTGTCTGAGAGTTCTGTAGATAATGTATGAATACATACATAGAAATCCACCAGAACTCAAAAATACTTACTTGAAAACCTGCTATCCAACAGTACCAGCAAAGATTCAAGATAAAATGTATCAAATCCCCCATTTACTGTAGTAAAGTTAAAAACAACATTTGTCTTGGCTCTCAGCTAGTGTCAGTTACAGATATTTAATGGGAAATTGTCCGCATTAATCTTGACCCAGGTGGAAAAATTATCAAAATCAGGGAAATTATACTGATTGTTTTCTCTAATCTGGTATTCAAGGTGAAAAGGCTAAACTTTTCTTGCGTTTCAACCACCTCAGCCACTGCGATATTGCAAGGCTTTCAGAAGACAAACACGCCACAGCATCAGTAATCAGTTTCTGATTTCACTGTATGTTGTTTATGGAGCTCTGCAGTGTTTGTGTGGCTCCTTGGTGTGGCAGCGGTTCCCAGCCAATCACATTTCCCCATTTCTCCTCTGAGCAAACACCCAGTGTGGCCCAGGAGACCCAAGCCAAATGAACACAGAGCAGGACACCAATTTCCCCAGTTCGTCAGGCTGCCTCCCCGACGGACACATGTGTTTATTTACACGTTGACGCTCACAGAGAGTGTTTGTATTGGACCAACCCTTTAGGAGGGTTGTTTTCATACAGTAGAATGGGGAAATTCACATCTGAGCCTTTATAGAAATAACATTTGAACATACAGGTAACTAAAATATAGGAAACACTTGAGTAAATGAGGGATACAAAGTATATTGAATGCATGTGCTTCCACACAGTTGCGATTCCTGAATTCATGAAGCAGTTAACATCCCATCATGCTTAGGGTCATGTATAAAAATGCCCAGTTGCCCATTAGTTTGGCTACCATGGCTAGAAGAAGATATCTCAGTGACAAGGAGCATAGGGGGTTTAAATGGGGCGGGTGTGTCTGTCGCCAGATCTCGACCCAATTGATTCTGTAGCTGCGCCTGTCAGTGTTTTCCACCACCAACAAAACACCAAATTATGGAATTTCTTGTAGAAGAATGTTGTCGGATCCTTCCAATAGAGTTCCCAGACACTTAGAACACGGAATCTATGCCAAGGTGCATTGAAGCTGTTCTGGCGGCTCGTGGTGTCCCAATGCCTTATTAAGACACTTTACGTTTGAATTTCCATTATTTTGGCAGTTACCTGTACATCGTGATGTGAGGCAGAGCACTGCTGGTTTTCATCCTTCCCCTTTAATCGGGGACTGAGTGAATGACCTGAAACAAATATACTGAACAAAAATATGAACGCAACATGTGTGAGCACAATTTTCTTTACATCCCTGTTAGTGTGCATTTCTAATTTGCCAAGATAATCCATACACTGATTAAACAGCTTTGCACAACCAAAGAATCTCTGCACTAACTGTCAGAAACAGTCTCAGGGAAGCTCATCGTCTTGACCACTGGCACGCTGGATGGCAGACAACGTGTATGGCGTTGTGAGCGAGTGTGACGATCCTGAGGRCCATTGTCGTGCCATTCATCCTCCGCCATCACCTCAGGTTTCGTCATGATAATGCAAGGCCCACTGTCACAAGGATCTGTTAACAATTCCTGGAAGCTGAAAATGTCCCAGTTCTTCCATGGCCTGCATACTCACCAGACATGTCACCCATTGAGCACGTTTGGGATGCTCTGGATCGACGTGTTCGACAGCGGGTTCCAGTTCCCACCAATATCCAGCAACTTCAACTCTATGCAAAGGAGGTGTCACACTGTATGAGGCAAATGGTGGTCACACTAGATACTGACTGGTTTTCTGATCCACGCCCCTACTTTTTTTTTTTAAGGTATCTGTGACCAACAGATGCACATCTGTATTCCCAGTCATGTGAAATCCATAGATTAGGGCCTCATTTATTTCAATTGACTGATTTTCCTTATATGAACTGTAACTCAGTAAAATCTTTGAAATGTTTATGTTTATATTTTTGTCCAGTGTAGAAGCCAAACTCTTTGAGGCGTGGGGCAACCGAGCAGGGCTGGCCACTATATCGACATAATGGTAGGGGAAATACTGATACTGCGGACCAGTACCCCTGGAGTGCCCTGTTGGTAGCTTTTCCCAAAGTTCTGTCTGTACTCTTACAGGAAAGGCCAATAATCTTGTTTTAAACCTGTGTATATTATTGCCTTATGTAATAGTCCTGTGTGTGTGTTGCACGGGTGAATGCTACAGTACACTATGGTGGTGGGTGAAGTGAGTTCCCCCCCATGCAATGTAAAGCACTGTGGGCACCTCGGAAAGAGCTATATAAATTCAATCAATTACTTATTATTCAAAACTCAAAGTAATGTATGAATGGAGCCTATCTGAAAATGTCCAACTGTATTGACGGTAATGTTCATACTGTGTTGAACAACTTGTCTTCTCATGTGCGTTCTGCAAGAGCAGCCATTTTCCTTTTGCCTCAGTTTTGAGTATTAGACACATAAAGTATGACTTTATGTTACCAATTAACCCTAGAGGCCCCAGACTCAGCAGTGGCTGGCCTGTAATGGGCATGCCCCCAAAGAGCCATAAATTCCAAGACCATACCTTAACGATTACAGCAGTCTGTCCCTCCATTCAGCTCCATAAACAGGTGCTGTGTCTTAGTATGAAGATGCACTCTAAATGTATTTTCACCCGTAAAAATCGATTAATTTGTAACACTGTTTTTGGTACCAGAGCCAGGTTCTCTCTATTTTCTTGCTTGGCTGTGGCCTGGAATTTTCCCTCCTTTTGTTTGTCTCTGAAGTCAAGGGGAAAATATTTTATGTTAGCTATTCGGCTTTAAAAAGCAACTGAGGAAAAATAAAAACACATGTGAGGATTGACAGTAATCCAGCCAAGAGGTTTTTCTTTTTTTGGTCAGTATGCTCTGATGCTCTCCATGTTCAGACACATCTTAATACTGCTCTTCCTTTTCTTGTCCAGTCAGCGGGGAGCTGGAAAAGACTGTTGACTGGAAACTGTGTTAGTACCACAGACTCCACAGGAAGACACTCAAACCATAGGGTGCCGTCAAAACCCACAACACTGGCCACAGATMACTGACAGCACTGTCAAGCAGAGAGGGAGGCGCTCCCTTCAAACTGAGATCTCAAAAAAKCACTACACCTCTGGCTGACACCACCAGACAATCAATACAGGAATTAAAGACGTAAAAAATGTTTATAACCATGGGGTTCCCACTCGTCCAAAACAAGCAGAACATTTCAAACTGAGGAACGCTACTAGCGAAAGAAAAGACTGACGTTTTTCTACTGTATGCTACAGATCCCTCCAATTGACCATCACTTGTTGTCCATCCTTCCCATTACCTCTTCAGTCTTGTTTTTATTTAGATACTGATCGGTTCAACTGTTATTTTTAATGACTGCCTATTCCTCTGAAAGAGATCTTTACACATATAAATAAGCTGTTTACTTGGCCTTGTGCTTTCACTGCACATATCCTTTCAAATCTCTCTGCAGAACCTGGCAGGGTTTTCATGAAGCAGGGTGAAGGAGCAAGCTAACTTACATTAAAGAGAAATATTAACAACGTTCCTGGTCTGTTTACCACTGGGTTAGAGTTAACAGGTCAGTAATATATCCCAGCAGGCAAAATGTGGAACACATCTTATGTCATTTTCTGGTTAAGAAGACAAAAGGCCTTATTCTTATCATGGAAGTTGAGCGTTACAGCGTGATTGACATTAAAAGGCAATGTTCCCACGTTAGCGGAGACTCCATTCACAGTAAACCCTGCAAATGTCAGCTCAATCAGAAATGGTTATTAAATGTAAAGCTTACAACCAACTGCTCTCTGTTACAACCAGGTAAATATTTTTCATGGCAAGACGACATTTGGTTATCTTGGACATATAACCAGATTGCAACTAAAAAAATATGTATTTTTCTGGTTGCTACCAGTTTTGCCTGCTGGGATTGACCCAGTTTCAAGATTAACTTGCTTAGACTATTGGAGAATATGGGATTGATTGAAAATGTTTACTCAAGTCATTAATAATCATGCTTTGGGGAATATCCAGGTGTCCTGGATCTGTTTAATATCAAAGTGGAAGTTCTAGCTTTTCCACCTGATCAAGGCCATGTTCAACCTCACCTCACCTTGCCTGAACAGGATTGGCAGAACAAAAAGTATTTGGGAAGATGGGGAACAGGCTGGCCCGCATAAAGAACAGATGGAATGCCAGTTTGACAGCAAGTTAGTAAGTAAACACTAGCCAGGCCTGCTATTTTATTTATAAAGCTCTATTTAAGCATGTTCAATAAGTAATGTTTTATTTTAGTTCTGTATCCATTGATATTTGTTGGGTATTTCCCAGGTGACTAACTTCCTGGTTCCGGTTGCCACATAATGGTTATTTTAATGAATGTTGAAGAAAATAACAATTAATAGGTAAGCATTGTGTTACCATTCTACCCTGTAATTTATCAATCCCAGACAATTAGCATACTGTAAACTTTAAGTAAAGCATAGTGTGACTTCCTACACAACCACTATCTTAATTATGTAAGTACTACTTATGAAAAAATATCAACATGTGAACTGTACACATGCACCATACAGCTTAACCAATTCCCTCCTACCAACTCCCCTGGGCAAAGAAGTCTCTTCCAACTGTAGTCAGAAAGTATAGCCCTATTGAGTAATGGCATACTTTATACTTGGTTAATAGCAGCGCAATTGCTCTGACATTATGCATTAAAGCGCTCATTTTTCATTTAAGGAGCCCAATTACCCATAGGCTTACGGTATGATGCCATCACAGGATCAGCCTGAGACATTTATGGAAGTTCATGCTGGCTACACGATCATGCCTATTTCACTCTCTCTAGTTAAACACATCTAGGAATGCATGTGGAAAGGCACCCAGGAATGAACTCTTGTTCAGAGTAATCCATCACATCATGAACACTGCAGTGCTCTGGGGGCTATCGCTAACTACTTTTAGCTCTGTTACTTCTCAGCCAAGGCTTGTGACACTAACAAGACATGTTTTAATTGGGCATACATCAGAGCTAAGGGTTGCCGAAATGTTTGGCGGAGACAAACTAAAGGGAGTATGTCTTGTGCAACTAGCTATATCATTTTATCATTATTGATTTGTAATAATACTTCAATGTTCTTTCAAGGTACAGATGACTTGGATGAGTGAACCTTTAACTCTCCAACATTTAAGTCTTTTCAGGATTTGGACCTCACCTTCCAAGAATTTCCATCCCCTGACTATGTGGAAATATGTGGTAGTTTTAAAGAGTGTCCTGTTCTGCCTTGGCAAGGTCAGAAAACACACTCATTACTCATGAATGCCTCACCTCGTTTCGGAGTGTGAGGTGATGTTAACCAGGTATTTGATATTTTATTAGGATCCCCATTGGCTGTTGCAAAAGCAGCAGCTACTCTTCCTGGGGTCCACACAAAACAATACAGAATGACAATACAGAACATCAATAGACAAGAACAGCTCAGACAGAAATACAAATATATATAATTAAAAAGGCAAACGTAGCCTACATATCAATGTATACACAAACTATCTAGGTCAAATAGGGGGGAGGCATTGTGCCGCGAGGTGTTGCTTTCTCTGTTTTGAAACCAGGTTCGCTGTTTATTTGAGCAATATGAGATGGAAATTCCATGCAATTAGGGGTCTATATAATACTGTACGCTTTCTTGAATTTGTTCTGTATTTGGGGATGGTGAAAAGACCCCTGGTGGCATGTCTGGTGGGATAAGTGTGTCAGAGCTGTGTGTAAGTTGACTATGCAAACAATTTGGGATTTTCAACAAAATGTTTCTTATACAAAGAAATGATGCAGTCAGTCCCTCAACTCTTAGCCAAGAGACTGGCATGCATAGTATTTATATCAGCCCTCCGATTACAATTAAGATAAAAACTTGCCGCTCTGTTCTGGCCCAGCTGCAGCTTAACCAGGTCTTTCCTTGCAGCACTGGACCACTTGCTTTTTGGAGTGTGGTGTCAAAAAAGCGGAGCATCTCTTTATTACGGCCATACCTCTCCCCATCTTTACAACCATTGAATCTATATTTTGACCATGACAGCTTACAATGTAAAGTAACGGCAAGTAATTTAGTCGCCTCAACTTGTTCAACAGCCACACCATTCATTACCAGATTCAGCTGAGGTATAGAACTTAAGGAATGATTTGTACCAAATACAATGCTCTTAGTTTTATTGATGTTCAGGACCAGTTTATTACTGGCCACCCATTGTAAAACAGACTGCAACTCTTTGTTAAGGGTTTCAGTGACTTCATTAGCTGTGGTTGCTGATGCGAATCTGGTTGAATCACCGGAATACATGGACACACATGCTTTGTTTACTACCAGTGGCAGGTCATTGGTAAAAATTGAAAAGAGTAGAGGGCCTAGAGAGCTGCCCTGCGGTACACCACACTTTACATGTGACATTAGACAAGCTTCCATTTAAAGTAAATCCTTTGAGTTCTATTAGATAGATAGCTCTGAATCCACAATACGGCAGAGGTTGAAAAGCCATAACACAAGTTTTTTTCAACAACAAGTTATGGTCAATAATATCAAAGGCTGCATTGAACACTAACAGTACAGCTCCCACAATTTTCTTACAATTTGTTCACAGAGAAACAGCATTGTATTTGGTCAACAAAAAAAATCCAACCGTTTGCTAAGAGCTGGCATTAAGCTTATAGGACTGCTGTTAGAACCAGTAAAGGCCGCTTTACTACTCTTGGGTAGCGGAATGACTTTGTCTTCCCTCCTGGCCTGAGGACAAAGACTTTCCTCTAGGCTCAGATTAAAAATATGACAGATAGGAGTGGCTATACAGTCAGCTACCATCCTCAGTAGCTTTCCATCTAAGTTGTCAATGCCAGGTTTGTCATTATTGATCAATAACAATTATTTTCCACCTCTCCCTCACTAACGTTACAAAATTCAAATTTGCAATGCTTTTCTTTCATTATTTGTTTTTTTATACGTTAATATAATTGCTCACTGTTTGTTGTTGGCATTTCCTGCTTAAGTTTGCCAATGAAATAATCATTAAAATAATTGGTAGCATCAAATGGTTTCGTGATGAATAAGCCATCTGATTTGATGAAAGATGGAGTTGAATGTGTCTTTCTACCCATAAATTAATGTACTCCAAAGTTTTTTTTACCATCATTCTTTATATCATTGATCTTGGTTTCATAATACCAGGAGCGGCCACACTGGAGCACATGCTGCTGCGGAGGCTGTGTGAGAGCAGCACTGGGCCTTTAATCATTGTATTAAGCACATCCTTAGTGTGCATGAAACCATTTTAATGAGAAAAACAAAGCTATTCATGAATCCTGTCACAACAGCTGCCAGTGAACACACCCCCTTTTAATGTGAGATGGAGTCGATTAGAGGGAGCGTAAGACAATAGCACACCTTGTTAGCGTTCCTTGCCTCCATATTTTCTCTTTTATTAAAGAGGATGCTACTAATGTTTATTACATTTATTTGTGAAAGTTAAAATGTTTTTTTTAAACCATAAGGGGACTCATCTTTGTATCTGTGCCAATATAGCCTCTATGATCCCTCCTGATGATCRGGTTGGACATGACTCCAACAGGGTCTCCAAGAGGGATCAGCCAATGAAGTTGGAATTCCCACCCACCCAGTTGACATTAAAATGGACATTAAAACAGCACCCTCAATGGCGCTGCTCATGGCCTTTTGGCCACTAGAGGCAGCTATCATTCTTTATGGGTAAAACAGACATTTTGGTTGAAAATGGCAGTACTGAAAACGTAATGGAGACATCTTTAGAATTACTTTATATTGACATATGGAAGGTTTTTACAGACTTTTAATATTTAACTGAAATCGGACTGCCAAATAACTTCACAAAAATAAGTCAGACTGAGGAAATTGCGTATGTTGTACAACATACACCATCTCTCATCCTCGCTTTTTCAACTTATCTAAAGTCAACCTGAGAGAAAAATATTTAGTGTTGTCATATTTATAACAAATGCACACCGCTGAGAAAAGCATGCTGGGGCCAGAATTCACATCTTCAGCAAAAATACTTATTTTTTTCCTCTCCGACTTCAAGGCCTGCCCAGGATATGGATACCTATGAAAAGGAGCCCTAAAAAAGGTTTGCTGCACAACGTTTAATGGTGCATTTAAACCATAAACACATGTCCTACGCAGCTGTGTGGTGGTGAGATAAAAAAAAAAATCCCCAATTGTTTGATAGATACATACAGTTGAAGTCAGAAGTTTACATACTCTTAGGTTGGAGTCATTAAAACTCGTTTTTCAAACACTCTTTCAAACTATAGTCAGTTAGGACGTCGACTAAGTATTTTTTCCAACAATTGTTTATAGATTATTTCACTMTATCAAAATTCCAGTGGGTCAGAAGTTTACATACACTAAGTTGACTGTGCCTTTAAACAGGTTGGAAAATTCCCGAAAATGATTTCATGYCTTTAGAAGCTTCTGATAGGCTAATTGACATTTGAAGGCCTACCTTCAAACTCAGTGTCTCTTTGCTTGACATCATGGGAAAATCAAAATAATTCAGCCAATACCTCAGGAAAAAAATTGTAGAGCTCCACAAGTCTGGTTCATCCTTGGGAGCAATTTCCAAATGCCTGAAGGTACCATGTTCATCTGTACAAACAATAGTACGCAAGTATAAACACCATGGGACCACGCAGCTCAGGAAGGAGACGCATTCTGTCTCCTAGAGATGAACGTACTTTGGTGCGAAAAGTACAAATCAATCCCAGAACAGCAGCAGAGGGCCTTGTGAAGATGCTGGAGGAAACGGGTACAAAAGTATCTATATCCACAGTAAAAACGGGTCCTATATATCGACAATCTGAAAGTCCACTCAGCAAGGAAGAAGCCACTGCTCCAACCGCGCCATAGAAAAACTAAACTACGGTTTGCAACTGCACATGGGGACAAAAATTTTACTTTTTGGAGAAACGTCTTCTGGTCTGATGAAACAAAAATAGAACTGTTTGGCCATAATGACCATTGTTATGTTTGGAGGAAAAAGGGGGAAGCTTGCAAGCCGAAGAACACCATCCCAACCGTGAAGCAAGGGGATGGCAGCATCATGTTGTGGGGGTGCTCTGCTGCAGGAGGGACTGGTGCACTTCACAAAATAGATGGCATCTTGAGGATGGAAAATTATGTGGATATATTGAAGACATCAGTCAGGAAGTTAAAGCTTGGTCGCAAATGGGTCTTCCAAATGGACTGACCCCAAGCATACTTCCAAAGTTGTGGCAAAATGGCTTAAGGACAACAAAGTCATGGTATTCAGTGGCCATCAGAAAGCCCTGACCTCAATCCTATAGAAAATTTGCAGGCAGAACTGAAAAAGCGTCTGTGAGCAAGGACGCCCACAAACCTGACTCAGTTACACCAGCTGTCAGGAGGAATGGGCCAAAATTCACCTAACTTATTGTGGGAAGCTTGTGGAAGGCCATCCGAAACATTTGACCCAAGTTAATTGTTTAAGGCAATGCTACCAAATACTAATTGTGTATGTAAACTTCTGACCCACTGGGAATGTGATGAAAGAAATAAAAGCCAAAATAAATAATTATCTCTACTATTGACATTTCACAATCTTAAAATAAAGTMGTGATCCTAACTCACCTAAGACAGGGAATTTTTACTAGGATTAAATGTCAGGAGTTGTGAAAAACGGAGTTTAAATGTATTTGGCTAAGGTGTATGTAAACTTCCGACTTCAACTGTATTAGCAACTTTTCTGACAGTGTAACAACCCTAACCCCTCCCCCAAAGCAAATTATCCCACTGAGTTCCTGCGTTTTTTACACATCAGTTTGTCTGTTTGAACATACCCTAATATGGGCTCTTAACATTTGGCATTCATAATACTGAAACCATACTTTTGGAAGCTAAGAACCTGGTGCACAAACAGGGATGGTCTGAACAAAATAATGGATTTATCGAGTAGTATCAAATAAACAACACTTGTATATTAAATTGAGCCTCCATTACCCTGGTCCACCATAGTGATGGATGATGGAATTAGGAAATATAGACTGCGTCTGATCACCCAGATGGTATACGATTTATTCATTTCTTTACAATAGGTAACAAATCCACAGACGGTCCATAAAAGCATCCAGCCTGCCCCATCCTGTCCACTCCGCTTCTGAGAGAGAAACAGAGCACAGATGGGGGAGAGGGGGCAGCGGTGGTGGTTTTAATTGGCTTTGGCGCGGAGCTGAGCCCTCTTGCCTGTGACTGCCTGGAAACCTGCCTTGATGCTGGCGACGGAACAACGGGAGTGGCAGGTCTCGCACTGTAGGAAGTAGAGTCGTGTGTCCTTCTGGAGGATGGTGTCGGGGGAGCGACATGTATGGCACGTCACATACTCCTCTAAAAAGGGGATAGAAAAACTTGGATGAGATTGGGAAGTGTTGGCATCTGGTTTGAATTAACCATATGCTGTGAAGGTCAGGTGATTGATTGGTTGAAATTGCTAACCTGCTTTTTGTACTGCGGTGATAAGTCCGTTTTATGCGATAATATTGCACTGATTTAACTGTTGTGGAAATAGCGCGGTAATTGGTCAAATTTGCAAACCCTCGAACAGTATGTACAGAATTGTATATTTTGCAAAAAATCCTAGAGGAACAGCTCACAACCAAGCAGGTCTAGCAAATTGAAAAGTTGGACCCATATCATTTTAAACAAAAAATGTTAAGTACAGTAGATTATCGTCAACCTCTCATTTGCACTGATTAACTGAAATCAGAATTAAAATCACGAGTTCAGAGATGCGTACAAAGGTAGGACAATTGTCAACACGAGCACTTACTAATATATCTCCGCAAGACATTCTCTATCTGTTTCTGCTGGAATCTTCCTTTGATGATGAGCTGATTAGTTCCGTCTATAGAGCCACTGTTGCAATAAAAATAGTTTCAGCCATAAATTCATATCCTCCATACACATTCATGTTAAAAAAAAAATTTTTTTTTTTTTTTTTTTTTAAACATAGCAGATAAATGCTTTTCTTCACTTGCTGACCAAAATCTTACCTTGTTCCAAGCTCAGCCAACAAGAAGGCCAGGAGATGTTTTGGCTGCCGATGCAACCTGTCAAGAAAAATTACAGTAAGAGGACTAATGACGCAAAATAATGTGACTCAACAAGGGAGACTAAGTCATTAAACCTCAACATCTCTAAAAACACCAACAGCGCATCTCATGGTATTCTCACAGTTTGCAGATGTCGGTGAAGTTGACGAAGGATGACTTCTTGGTGCCCACTCGGACCACCTGGGGAGGCTTCATGACAAACTTCCGCTTCTCCCCAGCCACCATGTCAGGATTCTTCTCCCGCATGATTTGAAAGACACGATTCAGCAGCTACAAGGGAAGGAGATGAAACAGCCTGGATTGTAGAATGAAATACTTGGGAAACCACCACTGAAAGACATTAGCTTCAATAAGATTAGACCAATAATTTTCAAATGAAGATGTGACTAAACATCTCTTTATTTAAGGTCATGATGACCTGACATCTTGTCGTACATCTTAGGTCTCTGATGAAAATGCCTAGTGTAATATACTCTGGTGTAATATTCCTCTAAAATCTATTTTTTTATTACAATATGCAGAAATCACGCCGCCATTTCCTGGTTGCTAAAATTCTAATAGTTTGCCAAATTTCGATTTATGTCACAAAACAAGTAATGTAACAGTGTAGAGAATAATTGTACCATCTAAACCGCTGTGAAATATATTTTCAATAACCCAGATGTATTTTCAACTGTTTGAAGCTGTTGTACAAAACCGAAAGTTAGACCTGAAAAACTACACTTAAGAACAGTAAGCATAGAATTAGCACACACAGACCAGATCTACAGCTTTTTAGACTTGCTTTCAGTGAGTGACAGATCTATAACTCGCATTTCTATGTTAATTTGGTCAGGTCGCCCAAAAAGTTACATATTGCAGCTTTACGGGAAGTCTCTTGACCCACAGACTCAGATTGTACCTCGTCATATGTGTAGTCTCTCTCTGAGCCCGCCCACGTAGGGCCCAACTGTGTGCTGCTGAACGTGATGTCGTCAGTGTTCTTTCCTTCGTCGTCTTCCTGGGCTTTAAACCACAAGGTATGAGAAAGGCCAAATGTCAGTTTGCATTAATTTAACGTATTATGGCTTGCAACATTTATCCAGCCTGTGAATTCAGTACACTCACCGTCATCTTTGATTTCCATGTCGTCATCCATGTCGAAATTCACAGCCTTGGGCTTCCTTTTCTTTTTTCCTAGTTCTAACATCAAGTCGCCCTCTCCGTTGGTTTCAGAGGGCTCGGTCTCAATTTTCAGCTCCTGTGTATGGACAGTTATAGAATAAAGTCAATTGGATACATACTAAACGCAGGGGTTAATTTTTTTTATAATAATCCCATGACCGAAACTCAAGTCCATCTCAGATCGATTGTAAGGGGCCAGGTTAACCCCCACATTCATGTAAAGAAAGTCATGACCATCGTACTTTCAGGGATAGAGGATCATTTTGTACATGTATTAAACAGAGTTTGACCAACTCCATTCTCCTTGCTTAGGGGGTCCTTCCAGAAACATTTTTATATAGGACTGAGCTCAGTTCTGGTGACTTTTTAAAGGGACATTTACCCTAAAATTAATGACAAAATTATGCTGACACAATCTAAAATATAAGTTCCACCTCCAGAAATGGGCCCAATAACATACTTTTGAAAATTGTGTTATTATTTTAACATATTGGTCCATGCATTCAGTGTATTCAGAAAATATTCAAACCCCATGACTTCGTCCAGATTGTTACTGTACAGCCTTATTCTAAAATGGATTAAATACAACAAATTCCTCAATCTACACAGAACGCCCCATAATGACAAAGTGAAAGCAGGTTTTTAGAAATGTTAGCAAATTATATCTTAAATTACATTCAGACTCTTTGCTATGAGACTCAAAATTGAGCCAAGGTGCATCCTTTTTTCATTGATCATCCTTGAGATGTTTCTACAACTTGATTGGAGTCCACCTGTGGTAAATTCAAATGATTGGACATGATTTGGAAAGGCACACACCCGTGTATAAAAAGGTCCCACAGTTGACAGTGCATGTCAGAGAACAAAAAACAAGCCATGAGGTTGAAGGAATTGTCCGTAGACCTCCGAGACAGGATTGTGTTGAGGCACAGATCTGGGGAAGGGTACTAAAAACAAAGTTTGGAACATTGAAAGTCCAGGGACACAGTGGCCTCCATCATTGTTAAATGGAAGAAGTTTGGACTCCTCCTAGAGCTGGCCGCCRGGCCAATCTGAGCAATTGGGGGAGAAGGGCCATGGTCAGGAAGGTGACCAAGAACCCAATGGTTACTGACAGAGCTCTAGAGTTCCTCTGTGGAGATGGGAGAACCTTCCAGAAGGACAACCATTTCTACAGCACTCCCACCAATATGGCCTTTATGGTAGAGTGGCCAGACGGAAGCCACTCCTCAGTAAAAGGCACATGACATCCCACTTGGGGTTCCCCAAAAGGCACCTAAAGACTCAGACATCTCTGGACAGACATGAAAATAGATGTGCAGCGACACCCCCCCCCCCCCCCCCCCCCCCATCCAACCTGACAGAGCTTGAGAGGATGTACAGAGAATGGGTGAAACTCCCCAAATACAGGTGAGCCAAGCTTGTAGCATCATACCCAAGAAGACTTAAGGCTGTAATCACTGCCAAAAGTGCTTCAACAAAGTACTGAGTAAAATGTCTGAATACTTAGTGGAAAGAAAAAGTATGTGAACCCCTTGGAATTACCTGGATAAATTGGTCATCAAATTTGATATGATCTTCATCTAAGTCATAACAATAGACAGTGTGCTTAAACTAATAACACAAATCATTGTATTTCTTGCTTATATTGAATACATAATTTAAACAGTGTAGGTTGGAAAAAGTATGTGAACCCCTAGGCTAATGACTTATCCAAAAGCTAATTGGAGTCAGGAGTCAGCTAACCTGGAGTCCAATCAATGAGAAGAGATTGGAGATGTTGGTTAGAGCTGCATTGTCCTATAAGAAACACTCACAAAATTTGAGTTTGCTATTCACAAGAAGCATTGCCTGATGTGAACCATGCATCAAACAAGAGATCTCAGAAGACCTAAGAATTGTTAACTTGCATAAATCTGGAAAGGGTTACAAAAGTATCTAAAAGCCTTGATGTTCATCAGTCCACGGTAATACAAATTGTTTAATAAATGGAGAAAGTTCAGCTCTGTTGCTACTCTCCCTGGGAGTGGCTGTCCTGTAAAGATGACTGCAAGAGCACAGTGCAGAAGGCTCAATGAGGTTAAGAAGAATCCTAGTGTCAGCTAAAGACTTACAGAAATCTCTGGAACATGCTACCATCTCTGACGAGTCTACGATAAGTAAAACACTAAACAAGAATGGTGTTCATGGGAGGACACCACGGAAGAAGCCACTTCTGTCCAAAACACATTGCTGTATGTCTGAAGTTAGCAAAAGTGCAACTGGATGTTCCCAAGCGCTACTGGCAAAATATTCTGTGGACAGATGAAACTACAGTTGAGTTGTTTGGAAGGAACACACAACACAATGTGTGGAGGGAGAAAAGAAATCACAGCACAAAATGAATTCCCAAGTTAATCAAGACATTTTGCAGGAGAATGTTAGGCTGTCTGCCAATTGAAGCTCAACAGAAGTTGGGTGATGCAAAAGGACAACGACCCAAAACACAGAAGTAAATCATCACCGGAAGAAAATATTCCTTCTGGAGTGGCCCAGTCAGAGTCCTGACCTCAACCCGATTGAGATGCTGTGGCATGACTGATCTGATCCTACAGAAAACGTTTGGTTGAGGTTATTGTTGCCAAAGGAGGGTCAACCAGTTTTTAAATCCAAGGGTTCACATACTTTTGCCACCCTGCACTGTGAATGTTTACACAGTGTGTTCATGAAAACATATAATTGTTCGCGTTATTAGTTTAAGCAGACCGTTTGTCTTGTTGTGACCTAGATGAAGATCAGATCAAATTTCATAACCAATTTATGCAGAAATCCAGGTATTTCTAAAGGGTTCACATACTTTTGCCACAGTACGTACATTTGTTTATTTTGAATACATTCGCCAAAAAAAACATGTTTTTGCTATGTCATTATGGGGTATTATGTGTAGATTGAGGGGATAAAAAAACAATTTTAGAATAAGGCTGTAATGTAGCAAAATGTGGAATGCACTGTATAGCCTATGCATGATGCATATTATCAGATGTGCTATTAGCATTATCACCTGTAGCCCAACTGATGAAGCATAGTGGCTATAAAATGTACATAGACTGAAGCATGGGGTTTGTCCATCTACCCCTTTGGACAACATCCTGATTGTTAGTATGAATAATTATTGTCTTATAAAAAAAATATTTAATTTGGTTGAATCATTTATGTCTCTATTACAAAAATGTCATTGCACCTTTAAGAGCTCTGTTGCTCAGCTGTGCCTAAACCATGCTTGGAACTCTGGTTGTAAAACTGCATTTGTAAAAAAAGATTCCACGCACAATTGAATGAGTACAGACATGAATGTGGTAGCAATGTAAAACAGGGATCGCCCTCTTTTTTATTTTTGCAAAGGCCAAAACTGCTTTCAAACATTTTTTCCCACGATTGCATTAGAATTGTTGTGCATTGTCTGCTTGTCAGAATACATGTTTCCCTCCTACTGCTCTCAGATCTTCAACATGCATTGAGAAAAAGATTTATCTGGCATAGAACACACAAGCCAACTATGTAAATAGGTAAACTATTCTACCATGGGGTTGTCTGATTTTGTTTTAATAACATTACATGGCAAAAATAATGGAAAGATGCATCCTGAGTGATAGAAGTACTGGCTTTGAATGACTTTGCCAGAAGCTACAGTAGGCTACACACCGCTGTGAGTTGAGTGCTGCTGATGTGCGCATGATAAAAAAAATGTATTCCCTTCATCTGAACACTTGTGTGTGATCAAAAATCATGCATGTCACTTCAGTGCACACAGCGTAACCAGCGAAAATAACATTTGAGAATATATTTTGTAGAACCGATTCGGTCTGCATTAGGCTGTCATGTCCAAACCCCCAGAGATATTTTAGTGCGGATCTACACTGATCTCAAAAACGACCTCTCCAGAAACCCTATGACTGAAATCCGTCGCAGGAGAAATTTAACATGTCAAGCCACAACACAGAAAGTCATTCACTGTACACTGAGTGTACAAAAACTTTAGGAACACCTTCCTAATATTGAGGTGCACCCCCTTTTGCCCTCAGAACAGCCTCAATTGGACACTACAAGGTGTCAGAAGTGTTGAACAGGGATGTTGGCCCATGTTGACGCCAATGCTTCCCACAGTTGGGTCAAGTTGGCTGGATGTCCGTTGGGTAATAGATAGGGTTGGGCGGTATCCAGATTTTCATATCGTCATACTGTCCGCTCACCACGGGATACGGTATTACCAGTTTAGTTCAAAAGGGGGTGCCAAAAACGCAAAACCACAAGGGTGTCCATTAGCAAAATGCAAAACAGTGAATTTTAAATGGAGGCTGCAGGCTAAATATTCTAACGAGTGCTAACGCTAAAGAAAATAAACGAATTGCAAAGACAGGCAATCCTGCTCATAAAGTTATGCATATGTACAGTGGGGCAAAAAAGTATTTAGTCAGCCACCAATTGTGCAAGTTCTCCCACTTAAAAAGATGAGAGAGGCCTGTAATTTTCATCATAGGTACACTTCAACTATGACAGACAAAATGAGAAAAAAAAATCCAGAAAATCACATTGTAGGATTTTTAATGAATTTATTTGCAAATTATGGTGGAAAATAAGTATTTGGTCATCTACAAACAAGCAAGATTTCTGGCTCTTCTTCTTTAAGAGGCTCCTCTGTCCTCCACTACGTCTGTATCTTAATGGCACTCTGTTTGAACTTGTTATCAGTAAAAAGACACCTGTCCACAACCTCAAACAGTCACACTCCAAACTCCACTATGGCCAAGACCAAAGAGCTTCAAAGGCCACCAGAAACAAAATTGTAGACGCTGCGAGGCTGGGAAGACTGAATCTGCAATAGGTAAGCAGCTTGGTTTGAAGAAATCAACTGTGGGAGCAATTATTAGGAAATGGAAGACATACAAGACCACTGATAATCTCCCTCGATCTGGGGCTCCACGCAAGATCTCACCCCGTGGGGTCAAAATGATCACAAGAACGGTGAGCAAAAATCCCAGAACCACACGGGGGACCTAGTGAATGACCTGCAGAGAGCTGGGACCAAAGTAACAAAGCATACCATCAGTAACACACTACGCGCCAGGGACTCAAATCCTGCAGTGCCAGACGTGTCCCCTGCTTAAGCACGTACATGTCCAGGCCCGTCTGAAGTTTGCTAGAGAGCATTTGGATGATCCAGAAGAAGATTGGGAGAATATCAATTGGTCAGATGAAACCAAAATATAACTTTTTGGTAAAAACTCAACTCGTCGTGTTTGAAGGACAAAGAATGCTGAGTTGCATCCAAAGAACACCATACCTACTGTGAAGCATGGGGGTGGAAACATCATGCTTTGGGGCTGTTTTTCTGCAAAGGGACCAGGACGACTGATCCGTGTAAAGGAAAGAATGAATGGGGCCATGTATCGTGAGATTTTGAGTGAAACCTCCTTCCATCAGCAAGGGCATTGAAAATGAAACGTGGCTGGGTCTTTCAGCATGACAATGATCCCAAACACACCGCCCGGGCAACGAGGAGTGGCTTCGTAAGAAGCATTTCAAGGTCCTGGAGTGGCCTAGCCAGTCTCCAGATCTCAACCCCATAGAAAATCTTTGGAGGGAGTTGAAAGTCCGTGTTGCCCAGCAACAGCCCCAAACCATCACTGCTCTAGAGGAGATCTGCATGGAGGAATGGCCAAAAATACCACAACAGTGTGTGAAAACCTTGTGAAGACTTACAGAAAACGTTTGACCTCTGTCATTGCCAACAAAGGGTATATAACAAAGTATTGAGATAAACTTTTGTTATTGACCAAATACTTATTTTCCACCATAATTTGCAAATAAATTCATTAAAAGTCCTACAATGTGATTTTCTGGATTTTTTTCCCTCATTTTGTCTGTCATACTTGAAGTGTACCTATGATGAAATGACAGGCCTCTCTCATCTTTTTAAGTGGGAGAACTTGCACAATTGGTGGCTGACTAAATACTTTTTTGCCCCACTGTATGTAGGAACTACCTAATGTAATTTGTTAAATTTGGACATTTACAAGTGAATGTGAACGAGATATGAACAAGTTGACGCATGCAGTATTGGCTCTCCAACAGCATATATACCTACACCAAATATATTTTTAGAACTAACCCCATTTGTGTCTGTGTGGAGTCTGGAGTCGCTAGAGCAACAGGCCTGCCTGCTCTGCTCGGAGAAGAGGAGCAGATGGGCCAGAACGAAGGGGGGGGGGGGGGGGGGGGGGGGGGGGGGAGAAAACGCAAGAAAACTTGAGATTTTTTTTATTTAACTAGGCGAGTTAGTTAATTTATGGCTGCAGGGGCAGTATTGAGTAGCTTGGATGAAAGGTGCCCAGAGTAAACGGCCTGCTCCTCAGTCATAGTTGCTAATATATGCATATTATTAGTAGTATTGGATAGAAAACACTCTGAAGTTTCTAAAACTGTTTGAATTATGTCTGTGAGTATAACAGAACTCATATGGCGGGCAAAAACCCGAGAAAGAATTTCCACTTCCTGTTTGGAATTTGAGGCTGGTCCATTTTCAACCAAGCTCCCATTAAAATCACAACGATATGGATGAGTTTGCACTTCCTACGGCTTCCACTAGATGTCAACAGTCTGTAGAACCTTGTCTGATGCCTCTACTGTGAAGGGGGGCCGAATGAGAGGGGAATTAGTCAGGTCTGCCAGGTRTGCCATGACCTGACCATGCTCTGACCATGCGCGTTCACATKAGAGGGAGCTCCGTTCCATCGCTCATCTGAAGTCAATGTAATTCTCCGGTTGGAACGTTATTCAAGATTTATGTTAAAAACATTCTAAAGATTGATTCAATACATCGTTTGACATGTTTCTACTGACTGTTACGGAACCTTTGGACATTGTCAGGTTTTAGTGAACGTGCTTCCCTGACGTTGGATTTGTATACCAAACATGCTACAAAAATAGCTATTTGGACATAAATGATGGACATTACCGAAAAAAACAAAACATTTCTTGTGGAAGTGGGAGTCCTGGGAGTGCATTCCGATGAAGATCAGCAAAGGTAAGTGAAGATTTATAATGCTTTTTGAGTTTTGTTGACTGCACAATTTGGGCGGGTAACTGTATGGCTTGCTTTTGTGACTGAACGCTGTTTTCAGATGATTGAATATTGTGTTTTGCCGTAAAGCTTTTTGAAATCTGACACAGCGGTTGCATTAAGAACAAGTGTATCTTTAATTCTATGTAAAACATGTATCTTTCATCAAAGTTTATGATGAGTTTCTGTTATTTGACGTGGCTCTCTGCAATTTCTCCGGATATTTTGGAGGCATTTCTGAACATGGCGCCAATGTAAACGGAGGTTTTTGGATATAAATATGAACTTAATCGAACAAGACATATGGATTGTGTAACATGAAGTCCTATGAGTGTCATCTGATGAAGATCAAAGGTTAGTGATTAATTTTATCTCTATTTGTGCTTTTTGTGACTCCTCTCTTTGGCTGGAAAAATATCAGAATTTTTCTTTGAGTTGGTGGTGACCTAACAATCGTTTGTGGTGATTTCGCTGAAAAGCCTATTTGAAATCAGACACTTTGGTGGGATTAACAACAAGATTACCTTTAAAATGGTATAAGATACATGTATGTTTGAGGAATTTTAATTATGAGAATGTTTGAATTTGGCGCCCTGCACTTTCACTGGCTGTTGTCATATCGATCCCGTTAACGGGATTGCAGCCATAAGAAGTTTTAAGAACAAATTCTTATTTACAATGACGGCCTAGGAACAGTGGGTTAACTGCCTTGTTCAGGGGCAGAACGACCGATTTTTACCTTGTCAGCTCGGGGACTTGATCTAGCAACCTTTCGCTTACTAGCTCAACACTAACCACTCGTCGACCTGCCGCCCCAAGATAGCAGTGGTAGCTGTACAGATAACTACTCCAAAGGTCTTTGACTTCTCAAACACAGTAGAGTGCTAACACAATATGATACCCTGTCACCTTATTAATTCAGACACTTAGATAGCAAGTTAAACTAGGGGTTGTGTTAACGTGTAATTCTACGCTTTTCACACAGGAAAAAAGTTAAAATATCTTGCTGCGTTTTGTAAACATAGATAAGCCAAATAGCGTTGGGAAAAAAAGATATTTTATGCAAATGTGTTGCAGTGATGTACGTTCTGTGAAGGAAAACTATAGTTGCACCTCCCTGATCACTCTATTGAAGCAAAAACACTTGCTTTCAATATAAAAAGTCACCTTTGTCAATACGCAGCTGGACTCACCTGCTCCCGCTTTCTCTCGTTGTCTTATTGACAAACAAACATGTAACTGGCTCAACTGTGCTGGGGAACTAAGTAAGCTCCACAATGTAAAATAACGTGACAGGTGAAATAAGAACGCAATGTGCTTCATCCCCTAATGCATTACACAAGTTGCATGCAGGTATTTAATTAAAAAACATCTACAAATATGTATTGAAAAACTTAAAAGAAATAGTTTAAACGGTATTGAAAAACCACTCCGGGGCTATAAACCCCATCAGCGTTTCAGTTCTTGACGCAAACCGGTGCTCCTTATATTTTGTCTTGACCATTCACCCCTAATGGCACACGCATACATTCCATGTCTCAATTGTCTCAAGGCTTAAAATCTTTCCATACCCGTCTTCCCCTTCTATTACCTGTCTCGTCCCCTTCATCAACACTGATTGAAGTGGATTGACTTAATAACAAGTGACATCAATAAAGGATCATGGCTTTTACCTGGACTCCCCATGTCAGTCTATATCCTAATGTTTTGTACACTCCGTGTATAATTAAAACCGCTACAAATGCAAGGATCCATCTTATCCCCATCTATGAGACATATCCACCAACTACAAGGTTGACAGGAATCCATTTTGTAGATAAGTCAAACATTTCCATAATTGAATAGACACTTATGAAAACATGCTCAAATAAAGTCAACATACACGCTAAGGCCCACTGGCCAGCTATCTGGGCACTGAACCCAAAACGTACCTTTATTCCCTCCTCTACATCATTGTCAAATGTCTTTGGCTTTTTCTTTTTCTTCTTCTTCTGGTTGAAGAAGTTTAAGTCATCCAGGTCGTCAGAGATTTCTGGCAAACATACCAAGATCAAAAAGTCTTACTTACAAAAGGTCTTAGAAGTCAGACACATGCAAATCCACCTTTTTTAGTTTATTTTATGTTAAGGCACCCGAGGGCCCTGCTACTTCCTCACCTTTCCTCCTTCCGTCATCCTCGTCAAAGTCCACCTCTCTGTCCTCTCCTCCATCCACCTCCACCTCCTTTGCTTCTGGCTGTGGAGCATCCTCACTGGCACCGTCCCCTCCTTCTTCATCTAGCATGAAAGGCTTCTTCTTCTTTTTCTTCTTCTTGGACATGTTGGGATCAAATATCATCTGCAAAGCACAAATGGAACGTGTTACGAATGGCTGACCCCTATGACGGTGTCAGCATTCATCTTGAAAATATAGCTAACTTGCTTCGTCCCGCAACGAGCGATTGTTTACTAAACCTAATCTATTTGGTTACGCCAAAAATAATGTTTCCAGTCAACAGAGGCATACCCCAATATCTCTAGGAACAACTTATCATTCGTTGGGTTGAATGTAGAGGTCTAACGATTATGATTTTTCAACTGCCATACCGATTATTGGAGGACTAAAAAAAGACGATACCGATTAAAATCGGCCAATATTTTTTTTATATATATATATATATATATATATATATATATATATATATATATATATATATATTTGTAATAATGACAATTTGAACAATACTGAATGAACAATGAACACTTATTTTAACCTAATATAATACATCAATAAAATCTATTTAGTCTCAATGACACATGTTCAATTTGGTTTAAATAATGCAAAAACAGTATTGGAGAAGTAAAAGTGCAATATGTGCCATGTAAAAAAGCTAACATTTAAGTTCCTTGCTCAGAACATATGAAAGCCGGTGGTTCCTTTTAACATTACTTTTCAATATTCCCAGTTAAGAAGTTTTAGGTTGTAGTTATAAGAATTATGACGTGTCGACTATCTCTCTAGACCATTTGTAACTCATATACCTTTGACCATTGGATGTTCTTATAGGCACTAGTATTGCCAGCCTAATCTCGGGAGTTGATAGGCTTGAAGTCATAAACAGCACTGTGCTCAAGCATTGCTAAGAGCTGCTGGCAAACACAGTAAAGTGCTGTTTGAATTTTTATTTTTTTATTTTACCGTTATTTTACCAGGTAAGTTGACTGAGAACACGTTCTCATTTGCAGCAACGACCTGGGGAATAGTTACAGGGGAGAGGAGGGGGATGAATGAGCCAATTGMAAACTGGGGATTATTAGGTGACCGTGATGGTTGAGGGCCAGATTGGGAATTTAGCCAGGACACCGGGGTTAACACCCCTACTCTTACGATAAGTGCCATGGGATCTTTAATGACCTCAGAGAGTCAGGACACCCGTAATGCTCACGAGCCTGCTGCTGCCTACCACCGCTCAGTCAGACTGCTCTATCAAATCATAATTATAATAAAAACACAGAAATACGAGCCTTTGGTCATTAATATGGTCAATCCGGAAACTATCATTTCGAAAACAAAACGTTTATTCTTTCAGTGAAATACAGAACCGTTCCGTATTTTATCGAACGGGCGAATGGGCAGGGCATCACTAACATCTTGAAGCTGGGCCATTTGCTCATGCTCTGCAGTAACATAACTGACTAAGATCATAACATGTGTCAGAAATGCGGCAATTTTTTTTTTTTTTTTTTTTTTACTTAACAAGGCAAGTCAATGAAGAATAAATTCTTATTTACAAATGATGGCAACACAATGAAGACGACACTGGGCCAATTGTGCGGAGCCCTATGGGACTCCCAATCACGGCCGGATGTGATACAGGCTGGATTCGAACCAGGGACTTTAGTGACACCTCTTGGACTGAGATGCAGTGCCTTAGACCACCACTCGGGAGCCCAAATATAAGTCAGGAGGGATTTTTATGTAAAAAAATAATGTTCCTTTAGTTTAGAGTGATGAAAAGTAGCTAACAGCTCTCTCATGTCTACTCACTGCGCAGAGCAGCCCCAGCTAAGCCGTTGTTTAAGATACTCATAGCTGCCATGAGCAGAGGGAGCTGTGTGCAGGGAGCAATGACCAAAAGAAAAGAACAGCTAATGGATTTACTAACGCAGGAAGTTATTCCTGATTTCGGGTAGGGCCGGGCCTTAAATTTGACAGAATCAAATCGGGCCTGATATAGGGCCTTAACGTCGGGGGCATGGGTAGGGCTCTAATGTGGCCTTCGCTATCAAATAAGCGTTTAAAACATTTATCCAGGGTCTCCTATTTTCCGCCTGTAGAAGTTGGAGTTTACATGGTAGTTTACTCTCTCAATGGCAGCCCACAGGCGGGAAAAAAATGGGAGACCCTGGATAAAAACGTGTTTCAAACGCTTATCTGATATCAAAGGACACATTCATTCAACCCAACGAATCGTAACTATTGTTCCTAGAGATAATGGATATGCCTCAGGCTCTGTTGACGGGAAACGTTATTTTGACGAAACCGAATAACGTTAGTTTAAGTTTGGTTGATCAAGGACGCCGGGCTGCGAAGCTTCCGCATAAACATCTGTAAAATGGCTCGTTGCGGGAAAAAGCAAATTAGCTGGGCAACGTAGRTACCAGGGACGAAGCACTAACCTAACAGAACACACAATCAAAAACTATCGTTAGATAGCGAACGTTATATAGGTACTGCATTGACAACCACCAAACAGTCAGCACAATATCTAAATTGAATCGGACACGTTCGCACAATGACAAATGGTTAGCTACAGTACATATCTAGGGTTTTACTGACAATTTTAAGGAGATGAAGCAGCTATCTAACCAGCAATAACATGGGGTGGCTAACGTTAGACCATAGCTAGCTGCCTCATTCTCACACGTGTGTAGGCCATAATTATGTTTCTCATAAACACGATTTACAATGGTAAAATTTGATTAGTTACCTCGTCGTCTCCCGACATGTTTACAGACTATGTTGTGTCAGATAACGATGAAAATCCGTTGCAGTATATGTTTTAATCACCCAAACCACTGGTCAGTTTCGGGTTTCTTGCATCAGCTACCGAGCAGTAATGTGTGCGCATGCGCAAAGGTTATTTATTTCATGCCCAGGTGTAGGGGAAAGGTCTAGTGGGATATGTAGTTTTTTGTGCTCCGGCACCCTATTATAGTCCAGTGTACACAACTCAACATTCAGGTCAACAACATCCGGGAAGGTGGAACATTGATGTTCTTATTTTGGACATGTATTAAAGTCTCACATAGGAACAAAGCACATCATCATGGGACTTCGTGGTCTTGCTTGATTTTGGGCGTCAGGAGACTGAAAGCGATCTGCCATTATGATATAAAGCCAGTTTATTCTGTTGTCAACCATGAAAACAAATACATTTACATTTACATTTAAGTCATTTAGCAGACGCTCTTGAAACTTTCCCACAATGACTATACAAGGTCTTAAAATAACAATATTTTGCTCATAAGTGCCACATTGTTGTCCTTATTTTGGGCCTGTATTCACTTAATAGTCTGACAGAGCATCAAAGCATATCGTCATGGGACCTCGTGCACTTGCTTGATTTTGGGCACCAGGAGACTGAAAGCAATAATTATATCTGGAAACAAAATGTGCAAATCCGAGACTAAGGGGATTTTTATTTAAAAAATGTACATCCCTGTAGGGATGTCATATATTGTCTTTCATGCCCTGTTTTAACATCAAATGCTGTGCCTTATAGAATATCTATAATCCTTTTGTCAAATTATCAAGTGTAAGGCTGAATCTAAAAGAAAACAGTTGTAATATATGCATGCTCATCAAGAAGATTTCTGTGTTTATCATTGCGCTGCTCAATGGCCCTGTTCAGTCATTAATCTTGCTCAAAATAGCTGGGGGACTACACATTCTCAGACACATACTGTAGTTCTAAAGTAAGTCTGTGAAACTTCCTTTTCCACCCGTCCTCAGTTGTTTATTCGACTTTGCAGTAGTCATTGCAGTTTCCTCAACATCTTTCACAAAAGCAGTGTTGCAATTCTCACGTATCTCCATTTCATTTGGTAAGCCACTTTTTGGTAAGCCACTATCTTTATTGAATTCAGTTGAAAATGTTTGATGAATCTTTCAACATTCTTACAGAACATGTATGAAGGCATTGTCAAAATGCTTCAGATAACAATCTGCGTACTGTATATATACTGTATGTATATGAATACATGTGAATATGAATGTATTCAAAACAAAACTGAGTGAGATTTTGGAATTTGTTTGTGTATATACACTACCGTTCAAAAGTTAGAGGTCACTTAGAAATGTCCTTGTTTTTGAAAGAAAAGGAAAACATTTTGTCCATTAAAATAACATAAAATGTATCAGAAATACAGTGTAGACATTGTTCATGTTGTAAATGACTATTGTAGCTGGAAACTGCAGATGTTTTATGGAATATCTACATAGGCGTACAGAGGCCCATTATCAGCAACCATCACTCCTGTGTTCCAATGGCACGTTGTGTTAGCTAATCCGAGTTTATAATTTTAAAAGGCTAATTGATCATTGGAAAGCCCTTTTGCAATTATGTTAGCACAGCTGAAAACTGTTGCCCTGATTAAAGAAGCAATAAAACTGGCCTTCTTTAGACTAGTTGTGTATCTGGAGCATCAGAATTTGTGGGTTTGATTACAGGCTCAAAATGGCCAGAAACAAAGAGCTTTCGTCTGAAACTCGTCAGTCTATTCTTGTTCTGAGAAATGAAGGCTATTGCATGCGAGAAATTGCCAAGAAACTGATCTCGTACAACGCTGTGTACTACTCCCTTCACTGAACAGCGCAGACTGGCTTTAACCAGAATAGAAGAGGAGTGGGGTGCTGGTGCACAACTGAGCAAGAGGACAAGTACATCAAAGTGTCTAGTTTGAGAAACAGACACCTCACAAGTCCTCAATTGGCAGCTTCATTAAATAGCACCCGCAAAACACCAGTCTCAACGTCAACAGTGAAGAGGCGACTCCGGGATGCTGGCCTTCTAGGCAGAGTTGCAAAGAAAAATACATCTCAGACTGGCCAATGAAAAGAAAAGATTAAGATGGTCAAAATAACACACACTGGACAGAGGAACTCTGCCTCGAAGGCATCCCGGAGCCAACTCTTCACTGTTGATGTTGAGACCGGTGTTTCCCTTGGGCGTCGACTCTCTCGTAGCCTTGACCATAAATATCGATGGGCGACTACGGGAAAGCAGTAGGGAGAGGAGGTCTGATCCCGGGCACACACGCCCATCCACGGTTTTCCTCTTGCCTCCGAAGAACCCCGGAAATCTGCGACGCCTGCATTCCTGAGAGAATCCAATGTCACCCAAGTTCCTCAGAAATCATAGAGGACTGTCAACTCGCCTCCTCCGGCGCCCATGCAACTGGGCAGGGCTAGATTATCCCCTGAGGACCGTTTTACGCAGACTGAGCTCTAAAAGCTGTCTGTATTGTGGAACTTCAGGACATTACATATCCCCTGTCCAATAAAAAGGCTCATCAGTAGGTATGAGTACGCTGGTGGGCCATACAGGGAGTCTCCCAGTTCGCATTACTTGTGCTTCTCTCCATGCTATCCTGTTGTGGGGTGACCGGTCTAAAACTCTCTAGGTGCTTGTGGACTCTGGGACTGACAACATTCCCAACACTACCCTAGTGTCGGCGCTGGGTATCTCCACACAACTCCTCTCCGTTCCCAGAGCATTGGACGGACACTCTCTTGGTAGGGTCACTCATGTATGATTCATATTAACCTGCGAGTGTCAGGGAATCACAGTGAGTCCATGCGGTTCCTACTCATTGAATCTCCTCATGCACCTGTGGTTTTGGGATTTTCGTAGCTCCAGAGGCACAACCCCCTGATCGACTGGACTGCGAGTTCCATCCTGGGTTAAAGCTCGTTCTGTCACGCGCATTGCATCAGGTGGCGCAGCCCACCCTCTGGACATCCTCCTGCGGGCTTGGTTAAAGCGTCGGATCTCTCCGACGTTCCAGCGGAGTATCAGGACTCCCGGGTGTTTTCAACAAGGCCTACGCCACATCTCTTCCTCCCCATCGACCGTATAACTGCGCCATTAATCTCCTCCCTTCTCCTCCCGTGTATCGACTACCGGGACCTTAATGACATCACGGTAAAAAAACATTACCCACTACCACTCCTCGGCTTTTGAGCCTCTCCAGGGGGTGACCGTATTCGGAACGCCTACCATCTGGTTTGGATACGGGAAGTAGACGAATGGAAGACAGCCTTTAACACAGCTAGTGGGCAGTATGAGTATCTGGTTATGCCATTCGGACTGACCAACGCTCCCGCAGTATTCCAGGCTCTGGTCAGTAATGTGCTCCGTGACATGTTGAACCGGTTCATGTTTGTCTACCTCGACGACATCCTTGTCTTTTCCCATTCGGTTCAGGAGTATGTTCTCCATGTCCTCCATGCCTCCTGGAGAACCAGTTGTTTGTATCCTTTCTGGGATATATCATCACTGCCGGGTACATTCAGATGGATCCGGACAAGGTAAGAGCGAAGGTTGAGTGGCACCAACCCACATCCAGACTGCGGCTGCAACGTTTCCTGGGATTTGCTAATTTCTACCGCCACTTCATCCGTGGCTACAGCACGCTGGCTTCCCCCCTCTCTGCACTCCCCTCCGTTCACGTGGTCCCAGCTGCTGACCAGGCGTTTTCGGATCTCAAGCATCGGTTCACTACAGCGCCCATCTTAATCCATCTGGACCCGTCCCTTTAGTTCGTGGTGGAGGTCGATGCCTCGGACGTTGGAGTGGGGGCCGTCCTGTCCCAGCATTCTGCCCAGGACCAAAAGCTGCATCCCTGCGCTTTCCTATCCCATCATCTTAATCCCGTGGAGAAGAACTATTACATTGGTAACTGGGAACTTCTTGCGTTCAAGATGGAGCTGGAGGAATGGAGACACTGTCTAAAAGGGGCAGAACATCCATTCCTAGTGTGGACCGGCCATAAGAATCTGGAATATCTCCCTGGCGGTAGTGGTGGTAGAAATTAGCAAATCCCGCACCGCCAAGCACCTCAACTCAAGGCAGGCTTGTTGGGCTCTGTTGTTCACTCGTTTCAATTTCACCATCTCCTACCGCTCTGGGTTACCTAGCTCTGTTGCTACTCCATCTGACTCAGAGACCATCCATCCTATCTCCTGTCTTGCAGCGACACTCGTGGGGTATCGAGAGCCTGGTCCGCAAGGCGCAACATTCCCAACCGGACACCGGGGGAAGCGGCTAACGGGTTGTTTGTCCCGGATTCTGCCTGGTCCACGGTCCTGGAATGAGCTCATTCCTCTAATATAACCTGCCCTCCCAACTCCTGCCGGACCCTGGCCTTCCTCCGACAATGTTTTTGGTGGTCCACTATGGTTTCTGATGTCTCCACATTCGTCGCCGCATGCACGGAGTGTGCTCAGAATAAGACTCCGAGGTAAGCTCCGGCCGGCCTCTTACAACCACTCCCTGTTCCTCATCACCCCTGGTCCCTTATATCACTGGACTTTGTCACTGGTCTCCCTCCGTCTGATGGCAACACCACCATACTTATGGTGGTGGACCGGTTTTCCAAAGCCGCCCATTTTACCCGCCTTCCCAAGTTATCCTAAGCCAAGGATATGGCCCAACTCATGGTACAGAACGTCTTCTGAATGCATGGACTTCCAGTCGACACGGTCTTTGATCGTGGTCCTCAGTTCTCATCTCGATTCTGGAAGGTGTTCTCCACCCTCATTGGGTCGTTGGCCAGCCTTTCCTCCGGGTTTCATCCTCAATCTAATGGCCAGTCGGAGCAATCCAATCAGGACCTGGAGACGACTCTTCATTGCCTCGTCTCGGCCAACCCCACCATCGGGAGCCAGCAACTCGTGTAGGTGGAGTATGCCCGGAAAACCCTTCCCTGCTCGGCCACTGGTCTCTCGCCCTTCGAGTGCTCTGTGGTTTATTAGCCCCCGCTCTTCCCAGAGCAAGAGGAAGAGGCCAACCTACCCTCGACCCAGATGTTCATCCGCGTATCTGGAAGAGAGCCCGGTCCGCTCTTCTTAAGACCACCTCCAGGTATCATCGACAAGCGGACTGCCACCGGACCCTGGCCTGCCTGAGCCTGCCTGCCGTTCTGCCCATGTTTGACCCTGCCTATGATTACGAACCTTTGCTTGCCCCTTTGTATAATAAATATTCTGCTTACTATCCGCCTCCTGTGTCTGTATCTTGGTCATATCTTGAGTCGTGATAAGGAGAGAGATGGAGTGCTGCTTCAGATAACCTGGCCACAATCACCCGACCTCAACCCAATTGAGATGGTTTGGGATGAGTTGGACCGCAGAGTGTAGGAAAAGCAGCCAACAACTGCTCAGCATATATGGGAACTCCTTCAAGACTGTTGGAAAAGCATTCCTCATGAAACTGGTTGAGAGAATGCCAAGATTGTGCAAAGCTGTCTTCAAGGCAAAGGTTTGTGGCCAGATTATCTACTTTGAAGAATCTAACATCTAAAATACATTTTGATTTGTTTAACACTTCTTTTGGTTACAACATGATTCCATATGTGTTATTTCATAGTTTTGATGTCTTTGCTATTATTCTACAATGTAGAAAATAATAAAAATAAAGAAAAACCTTAAATGAGTAGGTATGTCCAAACTTTTGACTGGTACTGTATATAAAGTGTTATATTGGGATGCAAACTCAAAATTGAATACATTTCAACTCTATATCTGATATGGTACAGTTGTCTTATTTTTTAAAAAGCCCATAACCACGTGTGTGAGATGTATACTGTTGTTTCAAAGCAGATTTGTTTAAGACTACCAAGAATCACTGTGTGACCGTGATTTAGCCCACTGCAGTAAAAGGTTAAAGCTTCCCAGAGATACTATTAGTACATAGTGAATAAGTACTAAAAGGAAATGCAATAACTTCCATGGTATCAGACATGTTCTCCATGTTATAAAATTGGCTTGCACATTGGAGAAACATAGTTTGATATTTTTCTTATTTATCCAACTTGTAAGTCGCTCTGGATAAGAGCGTCTGCTAAATGACTTAAATGTAAATGTAAATTTAACCTTTATTTAACTAGGCAAGTCAGTTAAAAACAAATTCTTATTTACAATGAAGGCCTACACCGGCCAAACCCTGACGACGCTGGCCCGATTGTGCGCCGCCCTATGGGACTCCCAATCACAGCCGGTTGTGATACAGCCTGGATTCAAACCAGGGTGTCTGTAGTGACGCCTCTAGCACTGAGATGTAGTGCCTTTGACCGCTGTGCCACTCGGGATTCTGCTACATTGACCTTCATCTAGATGCATCCATAAAAATGTTCTATCATAAAAACAGCTCAGAATTGGGCTGCCTGTGTAGACACAGCCAAATGTAGCCATATCTACCATTCCTACTATGTGACGCGCTTCAAGTGACAATACTTCCGTCAACTTGTCTGTAGACCACAGTGAGCTGTCAAGCTGCTCATCTGTTTCTACTTACGGTACACAGACATGAAGTGCATCGGCATACAGACTTTGAATTGTTTGTGCCTTGTCTCAAAGTAGGACATGGATGTCCGTGGGAATGTCCTTGAACCAACCAACTCTCGTTTGCTCCAATGATTGATGCATGCATACCAGTAAACAAGCTTTATTCTTTTGTGTACTGTGTTCTATTTGTCAAGGACAAATACGCAAAAGAAACAAATAAGCAATAGAAGCACATAGGCGTAACATTGAAAGGAACGATCCATTGCGATGAATATCATCTTTCTTTCTTACAGTATCTCTGAAGTAGGTTTGAAATCAATATTTCCAAAACTTTGGACTGCATTTTTCCTCCCTTTATCTACAAAATTACATAATGGCCATCACCTATTTCCTTAAAATGGAAACATATGCAACATGTTGTATGAAAGTTTTATGTCAGTTAATTTAAGGCAGCAGATATTTGCAATCCCTTGAGAGAACACGTTTATATTTCAACCTCAACTGCTAGTATGTGTTCGGACAAGTGAACTATCTGGCAAAATGTGGTGGTGTCTTTCAAAAAACACATATATAAAGTTCCATGTGCTTTCTAGAATTTCTTTAAGCTGTGGATCATTATAAAGAAAACTYGAACCAGCTTTGCTGTCACATGGCAATATTTCTATCTTATCTGAGGATCATCATCAAAGCACAGAGGTGGAAGTGTCATGAGGAAATCATTTGACTGTGAGACGACCTTTAGTTTGCTAGACGACTGATTGTCACTGCGGACTGCCATATAGTGAATTATAGTGTGTCAACACCACCATGTCATTAATGACACCATCAATGTTAAGATGTTAACAGTACCATTAGACAACTGAATAATATATGGAGCTTATATTTGATAAATTAAGAAAAGGCTCACTGAAATAATACACACTTTATGCAATATGTGTCTACGTTTCAATGAAATTCTGTAAATGCAAGACTTAAAGGGTAAGTTTGGTATTTTGCAGATAGATGGTTTCTTACCCTGAAAGTAATCTATGAGCCAGGATAAACTTTAATCCATGGTTTGTTAAACGGCCACTAAGATACAAAATTCAGCTTTAGCCAATGTTAACTACAAATCAATGGGACTGATGGTGCAAATGTGCAATGTTCAAACTGTTTGACCAAATCACGTTCCTATACTGTAGGTAATGTCAAAGCCAGTTGTAGACTTGATTTCAGTTGATTTGACATGTTCAAATCTGCACAGTTACCCCCATTGCTTTTTAGCTAGCAGTAGCTAAAGTTAGGTGAAGTTTGTAGTATTTGTTTAAAGAAATCTAAACCATGGTTTACGGTTTCTCCTGGCGAATAGACTACTTTCAGAGTAAGGAACCATCTCATATTTAAGTTATAAATGAAGGAATTTATACTGCAAGAGTTGGGCAATAGTTGGGTTAATGGTAGATAAAGACAGTTCTATGCAGCTCTAACTTTCATTYCATGTCTTTATTAACTGATTTGTTGATTGTTTTTTGTTGTTGTTGTTATTTTTAACCCTTATTTTACCAGGTAAGTTGACTGAGAACATGTTCTCATTTACAGCAACAACCTGGGGATTGATTGATTATGTTGATTGGTCCTTCAAGAGTAAATTATTTCCATAGCTCACAAGTTAGGCCTACAAGGCCTACATAAACACGCCAAGAAACAAACAACATGAAATCAACACTCCATCCTACATTGATTGTTCAAAAACAGAGAAACCAGCAGGGAATTGATGGAACATATTTCAAAACTATTTKTTCATTTGATCCCCTCAATTAATCTGACAATTATCAAGGATTATGTTTTGCGATTGTCTATATTTCCAGGCTATAGTAGAGTTAATTGTCATTCTTCTAAATGGATCATTAGCTTTCCAAGAAGCACATTTTTTGTGGAAGAAAATAATCCAGCCCAGAGAGCAATGGTCTTCGAGCTCAAACAATTGCATATAAGCTATCCTTAAAGATGCACTATGCAGAAATTGCTCCAGATTGCTAAAATTCTAATAGTTCGTAAATTCAGATGATGTGACAAAACAAGGGAGTATAGTGTAGAGAATCATTGTACCATCTAAACCTCTGTGAAATATATTTTCCATAACCAAAAATATTGTATTTTCAGCTGTTTGAAGGTGGTGTACAAAACTGAAAGTAAAAAATGCAAAAACTAAATTTTAGAACAGGAAGCACATAGAACGTATCTAATGCCTCCTTGAATAGCGTTCAATGAAAATGAAAGATTGATAAGTCACACTTCTATGTGAATTTGGTTAGGTTGCCCAAAAAGTTACATATTGCAGATTTAATAGAAAAGGCAGAGCAGGTTGACTCTTGAGAGCTAACAAAATATGCCCCTGGAGTAAACCTATTAGTAAGGTCTTTAATGTTCAAATCGTCTTTTCTTTTAACTACTCCATATATTATTTCCCTAAACCACACACACACACACACACACACACACACACACACACACACACCACACACACAACACACACACACACACACACACCACACACACACACACCACACACACACACACACACACACACACACACACACACGAGAGCACACAGAAACATGCACACAAAGGCATGCACAGATTTATTTTGATTTTGAAAGCCTCGAGAGAAAAAAAGTCAAAGGCAACTTAATTGGGCTTTTAAATTTACTGCCGGTTCTGGAAAGGATTTAGGTCAATTTCACATTAACCAAATTGCAGCTGCTGGCCATGATGCTCAGAGCAGAGTTTGTGATGGTCTGTGAAGAACAGCATTTGGCATCCGTGCAAAAGAAACTTAAGAACACTTGTATGTTTACATAACAAGCCTTGGTGCCATTGTACATTGTCCTACTGCTGGCAACTCTGCTGTTCATTCTTGTCCATTATGATGCCGATGCAGAGCACGTGGGTCTCCTTGATTGCTCGAGACAGCTCAAGTCAGTCATGTTCGACCATGGCAAGCCTTGACACGACTGCAACGGAAAAGTGTTGCTTATTTCCTCGGTTAAATTCAATACTTTCGCATCAGTTGTTATTGACGAGGAGGCTAAACCGGTGGAAAAGAGATGGGAAAACCAGAGTCAATCAATGCCTCATTGGCATTTTCCCTCATGACTTTATAACCGCATAAAACAATGTATCATGGCTTGCTGCCCTTGGAGTGTGTGGCTTCCAACCTCAAAGTGATACCCTGTTGTTTACACCTCAGTGAGCATGTTTACAGAGTATTGGATTTTTACTTACAATCGTCTCTCGGAAAATGTTCAATACATGATCATTTATCACTATATGGCTTTTTTATTTTTATATATTGACATATTTTTATATAATGGAGAGTGTCACACCTCTACTTCTGATGCATCATTCAATTACTTAACATAATACCTCTACACCAGTTGTTTGAGTATGAAACTCCCCTTTTTCCATCAGTGGAGAGAAGAGGCAGGGGGTCCGTTTATCTCCATTGATTTACCTGTACCACTCAGCTGTGTTAGTCATTCAATTGACATTGTGTAAAGCTATAGCTAACTTAGCTTAGTTGTGGGCTTGGATCCTTAAAGTTATTAGGTTTCTCTGAGGTTAAAAGCAGGGGTGAAACTCATTTTGGCCCTCATTGAGTATTCGGGGGCCGCGTTCGGTATTCAACGAGGTCCGGAGGGCTGCACTGATATTTCCTCGTACTTCTCTATCCATCGTTACTCCTTGACCAGGGCCGGACTACCACATTTGGGGCCCAGTGAGTTTTATATTTCTATTTTACACTTTGTCATAAGGCTTAGATAAAATGTCGTAATTTTGAAGCTCATTTCCTGCAAGTGTACACTTTTTGCCATGAGGCTTTTGCTGTTTTTTCAGCTCATCTCAAGATTTTGTTCACATTTTGCCATGAGACTGAGGGGAAATGTTGCTGTTTTAAAGCTGTACTGAACAAAAATATAAAATAACATGTAAAGTGTTGGTCCCATGTTTCATGAGTTGAATAACATATCCCAGAAAGGTTCCATATGCACAAAAAGCATATTTCTCTCAACTTTAGTGCACAAATTTGTTTACATCCCTGTTGTGAATATTTATCCTAAATCAAGATTATCCATCCACCTGACAGGCGTGGCATATCAAGAAGCTGATTAAACAGCATGATCATTACACAGGTGCACCTTGTGCATGGGACAATAAAGAGCCACTCTAAAATATGCAGTTTTGTCACACAACACAATGCCACACATGTCTCAAGTTTTGAGGGAGTGTGCAATTAGCATGCTGACTGCAGGAATGTCCACCAGAACTGTTGCCAGATCATTTGAATGTTAATTTCTCTACCATAAGCCGCCTCCAACATTTAGAGAATTTGGCAGTACGTCCAACCGGCCTCACAACCTCAGTCCACGTGTAACGACACCAGCCCAGAACTTCTACATCCGGCTTCTTTACCTGTAGGATCGTCTGAGACCAGCCACCGAGACAGCCAATGAAACTGAGGAGTATTTCTGTCTGTAATTAAGCCCTGTTGTGGGGAAAAACTCATTCTGATTGGCTGGGCCTGGCTCCCAAGTGGGTGCACCTATGCTGCGCCACTGCCCAGCCATGTGAAATCCATAGATTAGGGCCTAATTCATTTATTTAAATTGACTGATTTCCTTATATGAACTGTAACTCAGTAAAATCATTGAAATTCTTGCATGTAGCGTTTATATTTTTGTTCAGTTTAAATTGACTGAACTGTAACTCAGTAAAATCATTGAAATTCTTGCATGTAGCGTTTATATTTTTATTTCCTGTGATTCTACAAATGTTGCTATCATATGCTACCATATATTATTTTGGGGGTTTGGTGGCCTCATGGAGGTCGGGGGCCTCGGGGCACGTGCCCTGCGTACCCGTCTGGTAACTGTCCCTGTCCCTGTCCCTGTCCCTGACTGTCTAGCTTAAATTTATAAGCAAGTCAATAAATTGTATAAATGTAGTAGATCCATTATCATTTCTACACAGTTTCGATTTGGTTTTAGTCATTTTAAAATAAATTGAGGTTTACTCAAACCACACGGATTTTGTGGGCCGTATGTTTGACACCCTTGGGTTAAAGACTTCCTGATGCCAAAATACCCTCTGTAACTCTTTCATCCAGGATTTAGGGCCTGTTAAATAGGCTGGTTCAAATAATTGACTGGATGGTGTGATACTGACTGGACAACTCTGTTACACACTCTTTACTTGGCTTAGCATTGTGAGGATGACCAGAACTCATTTAACAGTTTTCTATGGTGCTTTTTGCCAATGTTGATTATTTTAGGTACAGTATAGCAAACGTCTTTCTTTAGCAAAGGCTCTTGGCACCCCCTTTTTTGCATCATCTGCAGGGTACAAGCAACAGAAAACATTTCAAATTTCTGTAAATGAAAACCAAATGCAAGGTTTTTTCCATGTACTGTAGAATAGGATGCAGAATATGATGCATGTTCAATGGAAATAGCATGATTTTGAGGCCTATCGATAACTTTACCATTTGTACCTCTGGGGGTACATTTGTTGGGTAAACACAGTTTGATCATATTATTATTTCACAGGAAAAAATGGTATTAGCTTTGTGTGACCGCTCATTATGTTCATTATGTGACTCCTCACAAGGTTTTACATAATGAAGCCCAGGCGTCCCCTTAAGGTCATAACCTGCAGTTGTAAACGTCAGATCCTGCAACTCCTCCGGCACATATGTAAAATCATGGTGTTGGCATGCATGGCTCGGCCCAGTATTCCCAAAGGTTCCTTCGAATGAGGACAATGGATTTTCACTGCTCTTCAGCGCGTAGCCATGCATCGTCCCAAAAGGGCTGGCCTGCTTGGTGGACTTCTTTTAGACTTTTTTCAGAAGATGTGGATCCGCCCCCGCGTGATTTCATATCTTAAACATTGCCCGACCACATGATCTGGTTGATATTTCTCTGTCGATTAGCAGGCAACAAGTGAGGAGCAGCTTTGAAGCTTGCAGGAAAAAGGGGGAGATAAACGTTGATCCTGCCAATCAGAAACTACAGAGGGTAAGTAAGTCTGGAAGCTTTAATAGCTTTTCCATCTTTGAAGGCTGTGGAAGACAAATCAACCAAAAAAACATTTAGGTGAAAACTGAAACGGCACAGTGTCTCTACTTGTTTTAGAGGCTGAAGCTCAGTCTCTGAGAGAGAATTTCCTTTATTTAGGTGGACATACTAAAGCAAAAACATTCATATTTAATGGGACGAATTAAACTAGAGTGGATACTGACTGCGAAATGAGTACATTGTGACACCGAACCAATTCAGCACTTTTGTCAAGTTAATACCGCTCCACAAATAACGCTAACACATCTCTGAAATAAATAAATCTCTTCAAAAGTTTTCAACACATTATGAATGGATTAAAAGTTTTTTTTTTGTAGGGTGGAAGCAATCTACGCATTGGATTATTACGCTTGTACAAAGCAAAAGGCTTTGCATGTGTTACTTTCTTTAAAAAGTTACCCAAATCAATACATGCATTATAACAGTAGCAATAACATTACATTAAATAAAATCCTGATTAACATAGTTTTGTTTCGCATATTTTTTAAGATCTGTCTCAGTAACCCAGCATATGCCTAGTTAAATAAAGGTTAAAGGTTAAATAAAGAATGAAATAAGGGAAAAATATGGGCAAACAATTAAAATGATTTGTGGAGTAAAGATAATGTCAACCAACAAACATCTTAAATTGAGCACATTACTTACACTTGGACATATAGAAAGTTAACATATTTTGTCAATGCTATATTTTCTTAAAGTTAATGGCAATACAATTCATAGAAGGTATTTAAAAAGTACCTCACTTTTAGGTTAATTTATGTTAGATAGTCAGCTTTGTTTTGATTTATGTATAAGTATTACATTTTGGAATATACCTTGAATAGGTCTATATATTCCCTCCCTAATATTAGACTGAAAGTCCTACCCACACAGGGTGAAAATCCGCCATGTTCATCCTAACAATAATGTGATTATAGTTATTGTATTTGCAAACAAGCTGCCAGTATTAAATGTATTTCCATACATTTCCTGTAATGGTTAACCTCACATTCTTGTTGTAAATTTCATTATAACTAGGTATTACGATTTCACATAAATATATTTAATAAACTAAACTAGGGACATTTATAGGAATTCATACAGCTTTTCAATCATTTAATAATTTATTCTAGCTTTACACATTTTTAGAGACACTTTAAAGGGTGGTTTCCCAGACAGATTCTTCATTGAGTTGGATTTTAAGTCCAGGACTAGGCTTAATCTATGTCCAGGAAACCGCCCCTAGATGTCTATTTGAAGACTATTATGGAGACTACTTCCATGCGTACAGTTGTCATCTAATTTTATAAATAAGAAGCAGCTCTGCTTGACGAGGCAGAGGCTCCCACAGAAAGCTTAATCCAATCTGACAGAAACCGTACAGTGAAGTTATGCTGAGGACATGCTGTACAGTCAAAACAATCAAAGACCTGAGATTGTATTCAAAATGTTCCCGTTGTAGCACTGTTTTAGCAACTGCATGTTGGATACAATTACAGAGTAGGTCTAGATATTTATCTTTAAACATCAACGTAAAGCTTTATATAAGAAGTGGATATGTGCTGTGTGGAATAATAGCAAGAAAACTAAGTTGATTTGACTATGACATTTGTTTGTAGGCTATGTTCACTCTTACTGACAGTTTGTGGCTGCTTTGCGTGATGTATTGTTGTCTCTACCTTCTTGCCCCTTGTGCTGTTGTCTGTGCCCAATAATGTTTGTACCATGTTTTGTGCTGCCAAGTTGTTGTTATGTTGTGTTGCTACCATGCTGTGTTGTCATGTGCTGCTGCCTTGCTATGTTGTTGTCTTAGGTGTCTCTTTATGTAGTGTTGTGTTGTCTCTCTTGTCATGATGTGTCTTTTGTCCAAATATTTATATTTTATTTTTAATCCCAGRCCCCGTCCCTGCAGGCCTTTTTCCTTTTGGTAGGCCGTCATTGTAAATAATAATTTGTTCTTAACTGACTTGCCTAGTTAAATAAAGGTTAAATAAAAATTAAAATCAAATATTCTTATAAATTATTTARTCAAATGGATTTTTTATAAATGTTTGTACTGGATATTATTAGATGTTTGTGTGAATCTTATTGCATTGTTTTGCTGTGCATGTGCTAGGGTAGTCAGTTTTGTGCCAAGTATAGTTCATTTTCTATACAATAACAATCTTGAACTGCTGTGTAAATGATGTGACATTCAAATTCCATATCTGTTATGACTATGTATGCAACCACAATACAATCGCAATGGGCTCTTATAGTCTTCTAACACTCTGTCCTCACTACAGTCCTCAGGCCCACCTTGCTGACAGAAAAGCACTGTGATGAATTCCCTGTTTCTCCTGAGCTGTCTAAGCTCCACCTGGTTTCTTATAGTGTACTCACACATGATACTGGAGGAAAAGCTATACACCAATAAGTCTTCTTCCTCGGGTCTAGAGCACGGGAGCCTGTCAGATGCACCACCCATCGTCATTGTAGGTCAGTTAATCCTTAGGTTTGGCATATAATCAGTATTTGGAATTTTAAAAAGGGTTMCTAGACGTCTTCTAGAAAAACTATCACTGCATTCCTTGACATGTGCTGCTATATTGTGCCATTTTGTTATTGTTATTGCAGGATACATTTTGCTCAGGTATATTGAAGTATTCCAAGGTTGACTTCAAAACCCATACCGACAATATGACTGTAACACCAATCTTGATAAGCTGCTACGTTATATACTTAATAAGAAATATATGTAAAAGACATATTTATAGACCTTAAACACATGTCAAATCTATTTCTTTTTCAGAGTTACCCAAAACCGCAAAGAAGAAAAAAAACAAGAAACCAAGAAAGGTAAACTATGTCGTGAAAATATGTGTCCAACCTACATTATTCATGTTTGTATCATATTGTTAAGTTAGTGGACATATTTAAAGTCTAAAATACACATAGCCAATAGTGTAAAAAGGTTTATTGAGACATTGAATGAAAAAGAACGTTTCAGCGCAWATGCAGGCACCATGATGATAAGTATGAGAGGGAAGTGGTAACACTTTTATTAACATGTGGGTACGAGGGTACATTAATTAACATGAGTAAATGCAGGAGTTAACATGAATTCATACATCATTAATTAATCCATTTACAACGCAATTTGTATTCTTATATTGACTAGACGATTACTAAAGACATATTCATGATCACATATATAAAGAGGTGAAAAGGGCTTCAAATGGCTTGTTTTGTTCATGTTATGAAAATATTAGTTGAGTCACTTGGCAACTTTTCTCTCTTTGCTAAGGAGTGCCCTATTGTAAATTGGACATTAGTAAGGCTTTATAAAGTGCCGRATGTCATTCATAATTAGTTAACTATAGCATTTATTCATGTTAATTGATGTACCCATATTGTGCAGGCGAGGCTAAATCGTCAAACCTTCTTCCGCAGAACAAATTCAGCGTCAAAAACAAACGTCCACCTCCTCCCCCCAACTGCGTGCCATTGTGGGGAAGCTGCAAAACCCCCAATAATGTGTGCTGTGAGTACTGCGCTTTCTGCCACTGCCGCCTCTTCAAGACTGTGTGCTATTGTCGAATGGGAAACCCGCGGTGTTGAAGACATAACAGAGGATATTGGCATATTCACAAGGAGAGAAAATGTCGCTTTTATTATAAATAAGAATAGAATATGTTTCTGAACACTTCTATATTCATGTGGACGCTACCATGATTTATGGATAGTGATGAATGAATCCTGAATAATGGGGAGTGTGGAAGTTTCAGAGGCATAAGTATCATACACGCCAAAAAATGKTAACCTCTGTTATTGGTAATAGTGAGAGGTTAGCATGTCTTGGGGGTATGATCTTTGACCCTCTGTAACTTTCTCACTCATCATTGATCACGATTCATTCAGGATTATCCGTAATCATGGTAGCATTCACAATAATGTAGAAGCACTGAGAAAAATTGTATATTCTTATTTACAATAAAAGTGACTCCAAAATGGCACATTACATTATTTACCAATCATTTTTATTGGGCACAACATAATCCAAAACACAACCAAAACAAACTGCAAATGCCTCCAACAGGTTTGTAGGGTCACAAGCGTGATGTAGTCATTGTGTGTTTGGAATTTGGGACTAAATACTGAACTTTTGACTACTTTAATACACTATAAGTGAATTTGTACAAATACTTATACAATGCCACCTTCAAATGGGGGGGACTAGATGCATGAAGTGCTTTCATTTCTAAATGGTTAAACAGAGCTCTATGAAAATAACCATCAAATAAAAGGTCATATTCTGTACTGTCGCCTCATATGAAACATTTGATCTCAAATCCAAAATGCTGGAGTGTAGAGCCAAATTAAAAGATTTTGCTTCGCTGTCCAAATAAACACATAGGGGAGTGTAGGTACATGAAGCAGCACACAAGTRTTTTCATGAAATGAGTGCTTTTTGCCTATTTTAAGTAGGAATTGTGCAAAAAATATTGCATTTTAAAAGCCTGTTATATTAAATGATGTGCCATTTCATAGAGAACATGGAACATTCAATGAATCAACTTATTTATATGAATAAAGACTTGCTAAAGTGCCAAAATCCAGCATTTTGATATGTCCCTCTGTGCATCCTCTGTGAATTCTAGGAAGATTTTAACCCACTCAATGACATTTTCTCCAAGTGTTCACCATCATTGTAAAGCCTTTGTTATTGTAAGCCTTTGTTGCTTTGACAAAGTCATTTCTGAAGATTATTATTCATTTCATGTTATTAATTATAGATTTTAAGGAGAAGAAAAAAAACCTGTCCCTCATTTTAAGGTCAACCCAGTTCGGTGAACTGAACTCTTGTTTTAATATGGTGAAACTATTCCGTTTGAAAAAATATGTATCTAAAGAGACATTAACCATCTAATATTCAAATCAAAGTGTAAAGGCAAGTGAGCTGGTTCGACTCTTTTTGGCCATTGTCGTCAACCCTGGTACGGGTAACCCTGTTACGGTCAACCCTGTTACGGTCAACCCTGWTACGGTCAACCCTGTTATGGTCAACCCTGTTACTTTATTTGGCACTTAATATGGCCATTTTTTWAATTTAACCTCTTGAGATGGGAATATATTTTCATTAAGTTGAGCATGTCCTCTTTGTGAAAGAATGTTAAAAATTTGGTTAAATAAAATGTTGCTTTTTTCACCAAGTTACACTACTCAAAAGGCACCTAATTGGTGCAACGAACCACATCATGCCAGTGCTGTACAAGTGGCAGTGTGTAGGATTTACAGTCTTGAATAGTTTTCAAGTCCAGGGGCCCAATTGTCTGGTTCTTTGATKAAATGTGGCAAGCACTTTAAAAGAGGTACAAATTGTGTTCCCCTACCTGGTTTTCATATATTGATGCTGCTAGTGTTCACAAACTCAGAATGATCAGCCGTTTAGTATTGCATGCATCTGATGGTTTTACCTACAGCACAAACAATTAAACTACCACTGGAGAAATACAAATGTTTTAAAGCTCTATATTAATATGGCATGTGATTTACAGAAAGACAAACTGGCAAAGGCACTCCAGGAGCCAAAATGTCTGTTTTTTATTTATTTTAACTGTACAATATTTACAGCGAGGTATTTTCTGTTGGCCAACAGTATTTCGTTTTCTATGGCAAAATGGCTTGTATTAATACGATTATTTCAACGATGTAACYAAAAATCGAAACAACACAGATTTTTTTATACATTTCTATCTGCATTTTTGGTAACTTGATGTATGTTATTTGTAGTCATCTTCACATTTAAACACATTTGAACTATTGCGCTTGTTAAGATCATGGCTGTGAATCGTCACCCTGCAGCAGTACTGGACGCCTGGTTTCGATTGCACTTGTGTTGCACCCACTAAGTCCACACGCTACAACAATTTTTCACTTCTCATCAGTTCATCATGTTTGTTTGATATTGTTCTGGATGTCACCTCGGATGAATTGTATAAGGACAATTGCAGAACACTTGCTTGCTTCTTTGACCCTGCAAAGTCTCGGTTACCAAAGGCACATTTATGTATAGCCTCTTTAAGGTATCGGTATGGGCCCCTGACTTTGGGGGGTGCAAAATCTTTTGGAGTGGGGGGGGGTTCTGGGTGAGCTCCCCCAGAAAATGTTTGGATATTTTTTTTAATTTTCATGCAATTCTACATTGTTTCTTAACAGGGGGAATKSATATTTATGAYCAGACCAWATCTATTCTTTTGGGCTTTGCCACAACAAATGATACTGAAAAWGTGTTTTAATGACTAGATTAGTAATCTACTTCCTTCCCTGAAAATCCTACCCCAAATGATTTATTGACAGGTCTGAACCCCTACCAACTCTGTGACTCTCACAAATATATTGCTCCTCCTCTGACAAGCCCACTCACAGTTATAGATTGATAGGCCAAATTGTTAGGAATGTGTGCAGGATAACGCATAAAAAATTAGAGGAATAATATGTTTTTACACAATAAGGATTTGAATGTTGTACTTGGTAGGTTAAGAAAAAGCATGATGTTTTTATTGTCTTTTTGTCACAAATAAAGTGATCACAATAATGTGGTACAATTACAAATGTGAACTTTGATTTATCTTTCTCAATGAAGCAGAGGCAGTGTAATATGTTAAGGCGTTGGACAAGAACTGTTAACTTTCTCAATATGGTGGTGTTATCTGGTGGGGAATTGAACTCAAGAACTGTCAACTTGAAAATGCTAGAGTTATGCACTTAAGTTTGGGCATCGATTATGTTCACATAAAAACAAATATTTCAAACGTATTATGAATTTATCATTATCATTATCAAATTTGAATTTTTAAGGGCAACTATACAGTGCCTTCGGAATGTATTCAGATCCCATGACTTTTTCCACATTTTGTTACGTTACAGCCTTAATCTAAACAGYTTTTTAGAAATGTTTGCAAATGTATTAAACATAAAAAACAGAAATACCTTATTTCCATAAGTATTCAGACCCTTTGCTATGAGACTCGATTGTGTCGAGGCACAGATCTGGGGAACGGTGCAAAAAAACTTTCAGCAGCATTGAAGGTCCCCAAGAATACAGTGGCCTCCATCATTCTTAAATGGAAGAAGTTTGGAACCACCAAGACTCTTCCTAGAGCTGGTCGCCCGGCCAAACTGAGCAATTGGTCTACAGTTCCTCTGTGGAGATGGGAGAACCTTCCAGGACAACCATCTCTGCAGCGCTCCACCAATCAGGCCTTTATGGTGGAGTGGCCAGACAGAAACTACTCCTCAGTAAAACACACATGACAGCCCGCTTGTAGTTTGCCAAAAGGCACCAGAAGACTCTCAGACCATGAGAAACAAGATTCTATGGTCTGATGAAACCAAGGTTGAAATTCCTGGAGGAAACCTGGCACCATCCCTACAGTAAAACATTGTGGTGGCAGCATCATGCTTGTGGGGATGTTTTTCATCGGCAGGGACTGGGAGACTAGTCAGGATCGAGGGAAAGATGAACGGAGCAAAGTACACAGGGATCCTTGATGAAAAACTGCTCCAGAGCGCTCYGGACCTCAGACTGGGGCAAAGGTTCACTTTCCAACAGGACAATGACCCTAAGCACAGAGCCAAGACAATGSAGAAGTGGCTTCGGGACAAGTCTCTGAATGTCTTTGAGTGGCCCAGCCAGAGCCCGGACTAGAACCTGATCGAACATCTCTGGAGAGACCTGAAAATAGCTGTTCCACGACGCTCCCCATCCAACCTGACAGAGCTTGAGAGGATCTACAGAGAAGAATGGGAGAAACTCCCCAAATACAGGTGTGCCAAGCTTGTAGCGTCATACCCAAGAAGACTCAATGCTGAAATTGCTGCCATAGGTGCATCAAAAAAGTACTGAGTAAAGGGTCTGAATACTTATGTAAATGTAATATTTCAAAATCAAATCAAATCAGGTTATTTTATATAGCCCTTCGTACATCAGCTAATATCTCGAAGTGCTGTACAGAAACCCAGCCTAAAACCCCAAACAGCAAGCAATGCAGGTGTAGAAGCACGGCGGCTAGGAAAAACTCCCTAGAAAGGCCAAAACCTAGGAAGAAACCTAGAGAGGAACCAGGCTATGAGGGGTGGGCCAGTCCTCTTCTGGCTGTGCCGGGTGGAGATTATAACAGAACATGGCCAAGATGTTCAAATGTTCATAAATGACCAGCATGGTCAAATAATAATCAGGAGTAAATGTCAGTTGGCTTTTCATAGCCGATCATTAAGAGTATCCTGCGGTCTCTAGAGAGTTGAAAACAGCAGGTCTGGGACAGGTAGCACGTCCGGTGGACAGGTCAGGGTTCCATAGCCGCAGGCAGAACAGTTGAAACTGGAACAGCAGCAGGGCCAGGTGGACTGGGGACAGCAAGGAGTCATCATGCCAGGTAGTCCTGAGGCATGGTGGTCCTCCGAGAGAGAGAAAGAAAGAGAGAAGGAGAGAATTAGAGAGAGCATACTTCAATTCACACAGGACACCGGATAAGACAGGAGAGGTACTCCAGATATAACCAACTGACCCTAGCCCCCCGACACATAAACTACTGCAGCATAAATACTGGAGGCTGAGACAGGAGGGGTCAGGAGACACTGTGGCCCCATCCGATGATACCCCCGCACAGGGCCAAACAGGAAGGATATAACCCCACCCACTTTGCCAAAGCACAGCCCCCACACCACTAGAGGGATATCTATTATATATCTATTATATCTAATATTTCAGTTTAWTTTTWWWAAAATAAATTAGCAAACATTTCTAAAAACCTATTTATGGGGTATTGTGTGTAGATATATTAGCSGGGAAWWWWWRWWWWWAATCAATTTTAGAATAAGGCTGTAACGTTAAAAAMAAATAAAAAATCAAGGGGTCTGAATACTTTCCAAAGGCACTGTATCCATAAATTGCAGCCCGAATCTGCAATAGAACATTTTTTAAGTAGCTCCGATAATATGGGTCATATTTGAACAGGTTGAGCTTGATTAGCGGTCTCCAACCTTTTCTTTCWTAAAGGCCCCTTCATACAAAAAATAAATAATTGCGAGCTACTTGTACACAGCCTGCATATGTTGTTATTTTGTAGGCATAATTTGATGACAAGAAACAAAGAACAGCACTGCATACGTAATTGAGTTTTGGATCTTAAAACCACACATTTTGAACAAAAATTATTCTACTAAAGGCCACTTTGAGAATCTTGTCTTTTTAAGATGAGAGAAAATAGAAGGGTTTTACATTTGAACAAATCTGTAGCCTGCCGAACTAGGCTACTATAAATTATTTTCCAATCATTTTTTGTTAGTAATTCTGTTTAATAGTGGCCTTTTGAACAACAACCAAAGGGAGTAGGCTACATATTTGACAGCAAATCGTGAAGAAACAGAATAATCATGAAAAGTATGAGGAATAACAAAAGTGTAGTGTCAGCATGCACATTAAATGACCGTTCCGCTTTTTCTCTGACATTTACTAGTTTTGCCTCAGTTGTTTGAAGTGCTGTCACCATACATTTTGTTTTTAATGAATTTCTATCAGCAGTATACTGCCCTACACAGGCAAAACGCAGTTACTACGCTAACAGTGAAACTTGAAAYTATTTTTGCTAGCCAGCCAGATATGTTGTAGGTAGATAAGTGATAATGCACTGATGAATCAGCTTATTATCAAGTCATTTATATGCATATCAACCATGACCACTGATTTGACCTCTGACCACTTATATGTAAATACTGCACTCTGCCTTTGTATGAACTTAAACAATTATATGTGTAATGCAAAGGCAAAGTACAGTATTTACAATCTAAATGTGTTAATCCAACTGTCTTGTTGTTTTTTCTGTTTGATGGAAACAGTTTGAGAGTTCTAACTACATTCTAACTATATTTAATGGTTTCATATAGTTATATTTTCATGTTTGGAATGTTGTATTTTAATAACCCTCAAGCATTTTTCTCCATAAGGTAAGAACTATTTCATCACGCAGAATGTTTATACTTAAAAAAAAAAGGACTTTGTAGACTTTTTTTTTAGACTTTGTTGCAGTATTTACAATCTGAATGTGTTAATCCAACTTGTTATTCTCCTTGAACTTGTATGACGATCTATTATTCTTTTGGGTCATAGGTCAAATCAGTGGTCATGGTTTATATGCAAACAAATAACTTCATAGTAAGGAAACACATCAATGCATTATAATTGATCTACCTACAACACATAGAGCCATTTTTGTCAGTTTCTCTGTTTGTGTAGTTACTGCTCTTTGTATGGCAGAGGGGTAACTGCAGTCAAAACAATGGTGGAACAATCCAAAGTCCAGTAACTTCACTTACTGCTGTTTGCCTTGGTTTTTACTTGGATTTTGTAGTTACTGAACATTTCACACACCATTATCTCTGAAACAGAACATCATTGTTGACCAAAAGTGTAGAAGTGTAGTTGCCTTTGTAAGGCAGCATACATATTTGATGGAAAGAGGGTAGAATTTGTAGGTTTATTTTGTAGATATTACTTACCAATCCAAGCGGAGGTGTTCATAAATATACTGTGCTTTTTCATTTGGCACATAGGCGCATACAGAAACAGCTTGGCTACACAGTAGCCACGCTGAGCTCACATACAGAATGGGGCTCATCCAAGACGCGTTATGACATGGTCATAACTATTTCATAATATGTCATAACAGCTGACATAACCTGTCATAACATTGTCATGACACCGTAATGACACATATATTTAGATGTGTTGTGACATATATTGCAATATTTTATGGCTGGTTATGAAACCTACATAAGACTGTCAAAGTATGTATGTTATATAACATGTCCTAAAAGTGGCCATTTTATTACAATTGTAATTGAACACACATTGATGTCAAACGTGCCAAGCCCAATGCTCCGTTGCTGATGACTGGGTTGAATGCAGGAGCAGGACAAAACACCCTCCTTTATGACTGACATAGGGCCATGTAACCTGTCATAACATTGTCATAACATTGTCATGACACATATACAGTATTTAGACGTGTTGTGGCATAGAGTATATTGCAATATTTTATGGCTGGTTATGACACCTACGTAAATAAGACTGTCAAAGCCAACAAATCCTACCACACAAGGCAAATCATTCCATTCTACTTGTAAATAGTATGTTATATAACACTGTGATGAATGCAGGAGCAGGACAAAACACCCTCTTTTATGACTGACATGTGGTCATGTACGTGATAGGCCTATCTGGCTTAGATTATTACCCTTATAACGAAACATTTCCTATGATAGATTGTGTAAATGTCCATATCTTGGAATCAAAGTGTGTTTGTTCAAACCATTATTATTGTAGTCCTCCGTGGTTTTGCTTTGATATACATGTATACTTAGCACTACCCCTAGGGCTAGACATTCAAACTGTTAGCTGCAGGCGCGCCCCTCATATGTTGGAAGAAGAGAAGCAGGATGAGAAGCCCAGTGGAAAATGTGTAATTGTCCTTGTCTCCTTATTTATCCTGTTTTCAGGTTTGTAACATTTATAAGCATGGTTTTGTTTTTGAAATCTAGAGACATCTAAATTGTTGAGTTTTCTCGTAATTTTGATATATAATTTAAATGTTTTGACAGAGTGATAAACTAGTGAGATGTTCCTCTTCATATGAGTGTTATGTTGCATTAGCCAAGCTAAGCTAACTAGCTAACTTTGTATGTAAGTTAAAGTCAGTGAGACAAGATGGCGTCTCAGATTAAATGTATTTCTGTTATAAATGTTTTGGATCTTAAATACTTTTATTTTTTCAAAAACAATGGCTTGTATTAAGTGTGTTTACATGAGTACATATGAACCACGCTAATTATATGTATTTCCGAAGGTTACCTTTTATTAAAAGTGTATCTAACATGCTAACTGCTATTGTCAGCTAACTCAGCGCTAGACACTAGCTAGGCTACCATAGCTAGCTAGCGAGTTGTTGTTAGCTGTCCATCGTTTTTTTTTTTTTATGTTTGCAAATGTATAAAAGAAAACTGAAATATCACATTTACTTAAGTAGTCAGACCATAAGAACACTGTTGATGCACCTTTGGCAGCAATTACAGCCTTGAGTCTTCTTGGTTATGACACTACAAGCTTGGCACACCTGTATTTGGGGAATTTCTCCCATTCCTCATTGCAGATCCTCTCAAGCTCTGTCAGGTTGGATGGGGAGCATTGCTGCACAGCTATTTTCAGGTCTCTCCAGAGATGTTTGATCGTCTTCAAGTCCGGGCTCTAGCTGGGCCTCTTAAGGACATGAAGAGACTTGTCCCGAAGTCACTCATGCGTTGTCTTGGCTGTGTCAAGGACCTCTTTGTACTTTGCTCTGTTCATCTTTCCCTCGAGCCTGACTAGTCTCCCAGTCCCTGAAAAACATCCCCACCGCATGATGCTGCAACCACCATGGTTTATCTGTCATAAAGGCCTAATTGGTGGAGTGCTGCAGAGATTGTTGTCCTTCTGGAAGTTTCTCCCATCTCCACAGAGGAACTCTGGAGCTCTGTTAGAGTGACCATCGGGTTCTTGGTCACCTCCCTGACCAAGGTCCTTCTCTTCCGATTGCTCAGTTTGGCCGAGCGGCTAGCTCTAGGAAGAGTCTTGGTGGTTCCAATCTTCTTCCATTTAAGAACGATGAAGGCCACTGTGTTTTTGGGGACCTTCAATGCTGCAGAATGTTTTTGGTACCCTTCCCCAGATCTGTGCCTCGACAGAATCCTGTCTCAGAGCTCTACGGACAATTCCTTCGACCTCATGGCTTGGTTTTTGCTCTGACATGCACTGTCAACTGTGGGACCTTATATAGACAGGCGTGTGCCTTTCCAAATCATGTTCAATSAATTGAATTTACCAATCTCAAGTATGATCAATGGAAACAGGATTCACCTGAGCTCAATATTGAGTATCACAAAAAAGGGTCTGAATACTTATGTAAATACGGTAATTTGCTAACATTTCAAACAACCTGTTTTTGCTTTGTCATTATGGGGTATTGTGTGTAGATTGATGAGGATTTTTTTTTATTTAATCCATTTTAGAAGGCTGTAATGTAAGAAAATGTGAAAAAAGGGAAGGGGTCTGAATACTTTCCGAATGCACTGTATAGAGTGAATCAGATGTACTGTTTTTGCCTCAACAATGTATGTGTGTATTTAGTTGTTTTGCACACCACCATCTTTAGTGATAGGGTAGCTAACGTTCAGCTGTACAACTGACTAGGTATCCCCCTTTCCCTAACGTTAGCTAAACAAACACAAACTAGATGGTAGCTACATGAATAGTTGAGAGATATGTTATGAAAGCATTGCGTAAACGGGATTATGTAGGTGTATTTGAGAATGTTTGAAAGTGTTTGCTATTGCCATAATATATTTGGTAGGAAGTTTAGTTTTCAGCTTTCTTTAGCAGTAGCTAAATTGTAGCTGCATTAGCTGCATTGTAGCATACTCTATTCATACTCTATACTCTATTCAGATTTCTGTTCTTTACTTATATTTTTCTGAGAAAGTAATGCATCTGCTGCATCCAGGGGTGGAGGTGAAAACGTTGAGGGAGGCTACAGAAACTAACTTTCAAACAAAAGGAAACGTATTGGAACAAAATACATTGGAATAAATAATAGGATTCAGAGGTAAATCCGTTGTTGTTGGAATTAATTCCATACAGTCATGTTTTTTCTTAAATCGTATTTATTGTATCATGACGCATTATGACCATCCTGTGTCACTTTACCTGGACTAAGGAAATACACTTTCTAACACTGTCATGAAGCATTATGACTTTACTGTGTCACTTTACTTGGACTAAGAAAATACACATTATGACACTGTCAAGAAGCATTATGACCATCATAATCAAATAAACCAGATAGGCCTATCACGTACATGGCCTTATGTCAGTCATCAGTCAGAAAGAGGGTGTCTTGTCCTGCTCCTGAAATCTGTCCCTGCATTCATCCCAGTCATCAGCAACAGAGTATTGGGGTAGGTACATGTCTGACATCATTGTGTGCGCAATTACAATGGTAATTTAATGTGGTGAATTACAGAAAAAGTCATATATATATAAACACACTGTTTACAAGTAGGTTATGGTGTAATTTAATTGTTTGCTTGGTGTGGTAGGTTTTGACACTTATGTAGTTATCATATCCAGCCATAAAATATTGTAGTATATGTCACAACAGGTCTAAATATATAGTATTCTATAACGACACAAGGCGAGACCCAGATGCAGACACAAGAGGCAGATGGTTTGAGTCTCTGATATTTATTACAAAACAAGGGGCAGGCAAGAGGCATGTTGAGGACAGGCAAGAGTTCACAACCAGGTCAGAATCCAAACGGTACAGGGCGGTAGGCAGGCTCGAGGTTAGGGCAGGCAGAATGGACAGGCAGGCGGGCTCAGTGTCAGGGCAGGCAAAAGGTCAGAACTGGGAGGACTAGGGAAAAACAGAGCTAGGGAAAAACACGCTGGTTGACTTGGCAAAACAAGACGAACTGGCAACAGACAAACAGAGAACACAGGTATAAATACACAGGGGATAATGGGGAAGATGGGCGACACCTGGAGGTGGGTGGAGACAAGCACAAAGACAGGTGAAACAGATCAGGGTGTGCCAGTATTCATACCCCTTGACTTATTCCAAATGTTGTGTTACAGCCTGATTTCAAAATGGATTTCAAAAAATGATGTCTCACCCATCTACACACAATACCCCATAAGGACAAAGTGAAAACATGTTTTTAGACATTTCTGTACATTTCTTGAAAATGAAATACTGCAATATTTCATTTACATACAGTAAGTATTCACACCCCTTTGCCATGACACTCCAAATTGAGCTCAGGTGCATTCAATTTCCTTTGATCATCCCTGAGACTACAACTTGATTGGAGTCCACCTGTGGCCAATTCAATTGTTTGGACATGATTTAGAAAGAAACACCTGTCTATACACAGTGCCTTCAGAAAGTATTCACACCCCTTGATTCTTTCCAAATAATGTTGTGTTACAAACTGAATTTAAAATGATTAAATTTAGATTTTGTGTGACGGGCCTACACACAATACCAAATGTCAAAGTGGAATTATGGTAGATTTTTAAAAACAAATMTATAAAAAATGAAAAGCTGAAATGTCTGGAGTCAATAAGTATTCAACCCCTTTGTTATGGCAAGCTTAAATAAGTTTAGTAATAAACATTAGCTTAACAAGTCACATAATAAGTTGCATGGACTCCGTGTGCAATAACAATATTTAACATGATTTTTAATGACTTCCTCATCTCTGTACCCCAAACATACTGTACAATTATCTGTGAAGTACCTCAGCTGAGCAGTGAATTTCAACCACAGATTAAACCACAAAGACCAGGTAGGTTTTCCAATGCACCGCAAAGAAGGGCACCTATTGCTAGATGGGTGGGGGGAAAAAGTAGACATTGAATATCACTTTCAGGCAAATCCAACAAAACCCATCACTGAGTACCACTCTCCATACTTTCAAGCATAGTGGTGGCTGTGTCATGTGATGGGTATGCTTGTAATAGTTATGGACTGGGGAGTGTTTCCGGATAAAAAAGAAACTGAATGAGGGCCTCCCGGGTGGCGCAGTAGTCTAAGGCACTGCATCGCAGCGCTAGCTGTGCCACCAGAGATTCTGGGTTTGAGCCCAGGCGCTGTCGCAGCTGGCTGCGACCTGGAGGCCCATGGGGCGGTGCACAATTGGCCCAGCGTCGTCCGGGTTAGGGAGGGTTTGGCCGGCAGAGATATCCTTGTCTCATCGGTAGCCAGGTGTACAGTGTTTCCTCTGACACATTGGTGCGGCTGGCTTCCGGGTTGGATGTGCAGTGCGGCTTGGTTGGGTTGTGTTTCAGAGGACGCATGGCTCTTGACCTTTGCCTCTCCCGAGTCCGTATGGGAGTTGTAGCAATGAGACAAGACAGTAACGCCTACCAACTGGATACCACGAAAAAGGGGGTAAAACATTTTATTTATAAATAAATAAATGGAACTCAGCACAGGGAAAATCATAGATGAAATTCTGGTTCAGTCTGCTATCCCGCCAGACACTGGGAGACCTTTCAGCAGGAAAACAACCTAAAACACAAGGCCAAATCAACACTGGGGTTGCTTCCCAAGAAGACTGTGAATGTTCCTGAGTGGCCGAGTTACAGCTTTGACTTAAATCTACTTGAAAATCTATGGCAAGACCTGAAAATGGTTGTCTAGCATTGATCCACAACCAATTTGACTTGAAGCATTTTTAAAAGAATAAATGGGCAAATGTTGCACAATCCAGGTGTGGAAAGCTCGTAGAAACTTACCCAGAAAGACTCACAACTATAATTGCTGCCAAATATGCTTCTACAAAGTATAGACACTGGTGTGAATACTTATGTAAATGAGATATTTATGCATTTAATTTTCAATAAATGTGCTAACATTTCTAAAAACATGTTTTTACTTTGTCATTATGGGGTATTGTGTGTAGATAGGTGAGAAAGAATCTTTCAGTAAATGGTTTTCAGGGATTTGTGGGAATTCAATTATTCAATTGTCGGTAACACTTTACTTGACACCCAGTGTCATAACACGTTATAACACAGCCATAACCATGTCATAATATGCCATAACAGCTTACATAACTTGTCAAAACCATTTATTGATAGATTTGTTTGTAATAATATGTACATAATACTTATGACCCATACATTTACCCTGTTGTGACATACAGTATTGTTATTTTACAGCTGGTTATGACACCCACAAGTGTGTCAAAACCCACATTTATTCAAGTATTTTTTTTCCCTGCCAAGAAGTTTCCTTTCATTTTAAAGTTTGTTTCTTAAATCCTTTGTTGTCGTAACGAATTCTTTAGTAATTTTTTTCATCATATTTTAAATAAGTGTCATGAAGCATTATGACCTTCCTGTGTCACTACTTGGACTAAAAAAATACACTTTATGACACTGTCAAGAAGCATTATGACCATCATAATCATATAAGCCAGATAGGCCTATCACATGCATTCCCTATTGTCAGTCATCAGTCAAAAAGACTTGTCCTGCTCCTGAAATTTGCTTTTGCATTCAGCCCAGTAATCAACAAAAGAGCATTGAGGTGGGTGCATGTCTGACATCAATGTGTGAGCAAATATAGTAAATGTAAAAAAATAAAGATATAACATAAACATACTGTTGACACGTAGGCTATGGTGTTTTGCCTTGTGGTAGGTTTTGTGTGTTTTGACACTCTTATGTCGGTGTCATAACCAGCCATAAAATAACACAATATATGTCACAACAGGTCTAAATATATGTTTCATGACACTCATGAACGTATTATAAAACATTGACAAGTTATGTCAGCTGTTATGACATATTATGAAATGGTTATGACGCTGGGTGTCAAGTTACCCAAGTGTCAAATTTCACATTTATTTTCTTAGAACTTTGTAATGGTATCATGTATTTTTTAAATATATTTTGTGTTTAAATAAAAATGGTCTATTTGCATATAATCATAAATTAACATAACAGGGTGGGACAGTGCTGCAACCACTTAAACTTGCTCTGTGTAGGCCTACCTGCACTCAACTGCGTCGTCTAGACTGCCTCATTAATTACTGTTGTCACGTTCTGTTGCATTATTCAATAAATGTATCAGTAGCAGGATACCCTAGGATAGAAATCAACATGCTTGGCTCTACATTACACATAGCTATACATACTTTACATTGTTTGGGTGATCAGACATAATATCACTATAATCTGAGTGTTCATTTTCTGAAGTTGTTTTCAATTCAGCACATCTCATTTGTAAAAAATTAAACTGTATTAAATGATTACTTTTTAAAATTCCACAAAAAATGTACACCCACCAAAATAAAGTTAATAAATCTTTCTTTTTCTTGTGATGTAAGAGTCGAGACGATAGGTTAAATCCCTGACGAATCTTTAGCGTTCTTATAGATGCAACGGAAAGAGATTGTGTTCCATTGAACCCATTTCAGCCATTACCAGGGTCATAACATAACGGGAAAAAACGACAGGCACAAGCAAGAGTATGAAAGATTGGCAGGAGTAAAATGAAAGCAATCAATTCAGCGAGATTAAAGTGACAAGTGGATTTTGCACCCCTCAAAACACAGGAAATAGATAGCAAAAAAAGAAGCTCCTCAGGTAGGTGGGACTAAGTTTATAGTAGGAGGATTCGCCTGACATTATGCCACCTTTTAGTTGGCTTGAGATTTGAGATATTGTGGTAATTTCCAACCAAAAGGAGAGGGACTGTATTCTTCAAAACAACTTTATTATAAGATTTGAAAAAAATGGAGAAGTTAACTATTCACTTCAACAGTTGCGCAGTTAAGGCCCAACGAACAGTGTCGGGTCTCAGCTTTTATAGAGAAGTACATCCTTTTTGTATATGTGGCAGTCAGCAGATTAACAAACAGTATATTAATTTTACATTCCCAGCATTAACTATTCTCAACACTTGTGGTAATGACAGATTGGTATCTCAATGCATTCTTAGTCTAAATTACTATACATTTTACAGTGTCCAGACATCCACAATCAACCTGATATCCCAAATAAACCATTTTAGATAAGCCTAAATTAATTACAGCACGGTTGACCACCCCCTCTTTCCCTGCACTCATCCTTCTGGCGTGTCTTCATGTTCTTCTTCCGATAGCGTCAATTTGTCCTCCAATGGCACATGTTCAAAGTGAATGGCACTTGATATCTCTCACCTGAGCCGCCACTCTCATTTACAGTGGCGCCGCTGTCATTTGTCTACCAGTACACCAGTGGCATGATAGGATCTCTCTCCATGCTCACTCCACGTGGACTCATGTCGCACTCCTGAGAGAAAATGGCATGAGAGAAAAAGGCAGTTGAAAACTTCGACTGGACGCTGTGTACAGGTTGCTGGCTCGGACTCAGGTCTCACGGTAGAAGTGGTGCAGGACAAGGTCGTAGTGTACACATCTGTCACTATTTCTTCAGCCAGTTTGGGGGGGGGGGGGGGGGMTGTTCACACTGTTTTCGGCGATTTATTCCTTCCATGCATCAAAGGACTACCATCTGTAGTCACTATCTCCATAACTCCAAGAGAGGACAGACCAAAACAACAGTTTAAGACATTTCTGATTCTGGAAATCCAGACCAACTATTCACTCTTTGAAAAATTATTACATTCCCAATTGTTTCCTACCAAGATTTCTAAGACAAATGTCAAAGCGCATAACAACACTTGTTGAAACCATTTTGCTTATACTCCCTTATCATAATGGCAACCTCGCAGAGTTACCCCTTAAGGAGAAATCCCAACCGTGCAGCAGATCCAATCTGGTGAGATTTGTCAAACAAGACAAAAACAAAACAACAATAAACTTCTTCATATAAATTAGAGGTGGGAAAATCTTTTCTTCCTTTTATAGGCAGACATGTGGAGAAACAAATTGGCATATTTACCAAAGGGCCCCAGGGACCAGTAATTAAAAACAACACTGCCTGCTAAATAAAATAAAAATATCAAATTAGAATAACAATTCAAATTACAACTCTTGATAGTTCATAAGGAAATAATTGTATCCCATAAGGTAATGGTAAAATAGACTAGAGACAGGTGTCCCTCATTCTCTCTCTCCTTCTCATGTTCCAAATCACACACACATTCTTCCTAAAGATTAGTGTTTACATAGCAGTCTTTCTAGTGAGGGTGATCAGGCTTCACCAGGAAGTCACAACAAAGGTCATTCAACCCCATTAAGTGTTTCCCCCCCCTTTTCTTTCCCTGTATCTCAGAAACCATTTCAAACATTTCCATCATTCTGCGTACCCAGTTTACAACTAAATTAAAAAAGACCCCACACAATAAATCAAACACAGTATTAACACCACTTAACACATTCATAACATTTGAGTTATGGTGCTGGTTTATGAGGTAAAACYTAGGGCAAAAACAAACAAAGAAATGGCCAGGTCTTACTTATCTGGGAGCTCCCCATACGGCCGGATCAGTACACCTTTATAAAACTACAGAATTTCATTAACTGCTCTCCCAGGCAACAACCTCGGAAAACATTTGAAAGGGAGAGGAAAATAAACATTTAGTTCGTTTTCACTTCGCTAATCAGTCCAAACAATAAAAAWMTCTTACTTTCCTATTAACTTACTTCACCAGGTGAACAAAACGTTTTAAATTACAGTCAAAACAAACATAATAACTTCTGTTCACAGGGAGGCCGCTGTCCTCCCTCCAATAATGAACCGTTTTTGTCTTCTTGTGACCCCTCCTCCCTTTCGTCAATTCTATACATCTATTCAGAATAAGCCAAAATAAAATGTGTCACGGGATTAAAACCCCCAGGGTTTTCCTGAGTCTGTGAGGAGTGTTTGGTCGTGCCAAAGAACACATTGTACCTACTCGATCACGTGTAATGTGCTTCGTGACTTCCGAAATMGAAACCCCCAAATATGTTCTCTTGCTTCGCTGATTGTACTTTTCAATATGATCCTTTGTGACCCTGCTCTGCCAAATACTTTACTAATGTGGTGATGTCTGGCATATGAGWTTGTCTTTTTACGCAAATAACACATTTCCTACACACTGTACCAACACAGAACCCTCAAATTMASATCCTTAGCGATTGTTTCAATGCAGCATGATACAAAGTTGGAGTATTTGTAAACATTGTTCATGCTCTCGCCAAAATCAGTTCCACACCAATCGCTATGTAAAATTAACCGGGTATTGTTACTGGTCCCATTTTCAAAGACATGGGTAGTAGTCGTATCGCTTTTGATTCTGCCACCACTAAATATAATACTTTTCCTGTCATACATTTTGCCAATTTCGAGCTCTATCACCCCTACAATGACACACTACACTTCGGTATAACAAGTTTCAAACCTGCCATCAAAGCAGACATACACATTCTATCAATGTACTCATGTACCCAGTGATTTTGCAGCAATATTCGAACGGTGTGTTCGTAAATTCAGACCATTCAGAGTGCACACTGCCCACTCTGTCCAAGTAGCAGGGTGGGTCACAAAGGTAGTCAAGCACCCAAGCTACCTGACTAAAGTTGGCTAGCTTGCTAGCTGCTTCCAGACACAAATAAGAGAACACCTCACTCTGACCACTTTACTCACCCAAGCAGAGCTGGTTAGGCTTTTTTCATGTTATCCAAAGCATTAGAGACTAACTGTGTTGCTGGCAACAATTTAATTTTGTTTTCCCCCCCAACGTTTACTGACACCGGCCATAAATCAACGGGTGTTGAACATTCCGTAAATTCAACAGCTATTCAATGCRACTTAATATAATGTTTACATACCCTACATTACTCATCTCATATGTATATACTGTACTCGATACCATCTACTGCATCTTGCCTATGCCGTTCTGTACCATCACTCATTCATATATCTTTATGTACATATTCTTCATCCCTTTACACTTGTGTGTATAAGGTAGCTGTTGTGAAATTGTTAGGTTAGATTACTCGTTGGTTATTACTGCATTGTCGGAACTAGAAGCACAAGCATTTCGCTACACTCGCATTAACATCTGCTAACCATGTGTATGTGACAAATAACATTTMATTTGATTTATTCTGTGCTCTGGTACACTCAGTCGAAAGTGCTCTGAAATCAGAGTTAACAATGTCAATTGAGAACGCACAATGACTACACCCTTTAGCTAAGCTAAGAATAACGTGAATAATCAAGTTAATAAATGTTGGGTAGTTAGATAGCATATAGTTAARATATTGGCAAGTTTGATGTATTAGTAGCCAACTAARATTGGGTAGCTAGCTAACATATATTACCGGAACATACTGCTGTTATGATATGCTATGCAGTTAATAAGGACAGCGTAACTAACAWATTGTCAGCCAACATAATGTATTACGTAACTTATTTGAAAAGTCATTACTTTAATTTGTCATAATTAATTAAARCATTGAATTTGTATCTTAAGACCAATAAGCCTACTASATACTCAATTTACTTCACAAATAGTATGGTTAGTGCTGAGTKCATCTACTAATCTTGGTTTTAAATCGATTTTTATTTCGGTTGATAGAACGCCAACATCAAAACGCTGGTGTATTGAGCTTTTGATTTCTTTCATTTCATTGTGCCAACTCTCAACAGCATCTRGGAATTCCTTATGAGATTGGAATTTTCTAATCAGCAGGAAAATTCTGCCCAATTTTTATCTTTGATTAGATTTTTTCCTATATTCGAGCCGAATTGGTAGAATGCTCTTGCGCTTCTTTTAGTGCCTCTATGGCTTTGCTATAGTTTACCTCTTCTATAATGGTTATTTCAACGCCTCTCTCAACAGTGTCCAGAGTTTAGTTTTCCTCACTCAAGGTTTTAATATATYCCAATTTTCCAAGGTAGTGATYCCCACTTCCCCGTCGAGTAGTTATGGTATTTGCACCTTTTAATTGGTKATGGTTTTGATACCCTATATTAGAACCAATACTGAACCGTCTGCAAAATTACTACTGGAGAATATGGGAGACCTAATGTCTAATACCAGTCTCACGATTCAAATATCACTTTTGTTGACAACACATTACCAAAATACAGTCCATCGTCGGTCCATAACTTAAATCTCTCGTAAATACACACACACACTCAGGTAACAAAAACAAACACAGGAAACAAACGGTATTTGGTTAGGAACGTCTACCTTATAATTTAAACAGTCATTTCTTCTTTACCAAAATATTTTTTTATTACTCTATGTKATTTTAAATGTTCTATCCATATGGTAGTTCCTATGCATATTTCCGTGTAGGGTTGACATTTATAGCTGGTTTCCCAATCATAACCAACTGTTTTACCAGTACACTGACTAATTACATTTGCTTTTACAATGTTTTTCTAACCTGCAGGAATATTTTCTTACTTCTTCAGGACCTCGTCCTGGTATCTCTTAGCATAGTGCATGCATTTACATCTTACGATCGTAACCCAGGGTATATTACTTCAGGACATTGCCCTGGTATCTCTACAGTACCGCAGGATCTTATTCTGGTATCTCTCATCAGAACTCTGTCCTGGTGTCTCTAACACGTGACCTATTCCTAGAACATGATTTTAAAAGTTCCCAGAACTTTCCCCAATTGGAGGTTGCGTTTAAGAAAATCAGTCTCACCCAGGCGGGTCCTTCCTGCTCCGCCAGGGAACGATCAGCATGCGGAGTTAGCCATTCTCGTCGCCAATTGTTGTGGTAATTTCTAACCAAAAAGGACAGGAGACTGTGTTCTTCAAAACAACTTTAGTATAAGATTTTCAAAAATTGAGAAGTTAACTACGCACTTCAACAGTTACGCAGTTAAGGCCCAACGAACAGTGTCGGGTCCCAGCTTTTATAGAGGTCACGCCCAAACAGATCTTAGCTATACGCCCAGTCTTATAACTAAGTCCCACAAAGACAAGTTTGTATCAGGTCAGAAAAAAACACTGGCGTATAACAAGAGACTATTTAAGCAGTAAAACACAGGATAGCATGACAAATTATGTAATTTRCCACGACAACATCAAAATTCTTTAAGTGCAATTCAGAGTCCARTGTCTCAGAGCTGCGATAGACCGACAGCCCATTGTGACATGGCTATCCTGCTCTGCAACCTCCGTCCGCGGGGGTTCTACAGCCTGACCGTGTTCCTCCCCAATATTTCTAACCAGCCCAGRTCTGTGTACTTGGCTCCCATTCAACTGAATGTGATGACAGACACATTGCTTGAGCATTGCTAAGAATTCTAGAAAGTATGAAAGCCAACAGTTCAATATTCTAACACTGCTATGCGGACGTGGACACATTGGACTCTGAAAGCCACTTTCGAGCGACAAAACCATGCGGAAACTGGGTTGCATAGATCAAAGTTAGGCCAGTGGCCCTCATGATAGAGGACTGAGCAGCTCAGAGTAGTGTAATGAGCTGGGCTGTAAACGTCGACCAGGCCCAGACAGTACAAGTCATAAAAATGAGGAGCCAAAACACATCAATGGGAGGGAGTGACACTTTGGGTACCACAGGCAGCAGCTGTTTCCCATTCACAGGAAGAAGAAAACATTCTTAGAAAATGCAATTCTAGTAATTTTGCCATGGGGCACAGAGAAACTGTTGCAATTTAATAAACAGAATGCCATCCTCATTTTGCAATAGGACAGATTTTCAAGCAAGTTTTTTGCAGTTCTACACATTTTGCTATGACTTGCCATGTTAAGATAACTGGCTAGATTAACTACCAGTGACTGACAAAAACAATAGAAAAACTGCAGATGCACAACCAAATGTAGAACTTGAACTTTCTAACTTTTAAACAGGAAGTTGACACCTCAATTGAGTTTCCAAAAAATATTTAAAAAATTCCTGTAGCCGGCCCTGAGTTACCCCATGCATTCCCATCAATACACCCCTGAAATGTGGCTGTCCATGGTTCTGATGTGTGTGAGTGTCCGTGCAAGTAGAAAAAAAACATGTTGACTCACCCTACTTGTAAGGAACGCCAATGCCACACTTCTCTCTGTTGACAAACGGTCCATCACTCTGTTATACAGTACAGGCTATTGTTTGTTGTCCTAGGCTACTGGCTAAAATGCTTGCTTGCTACACTAACTTCCATTCATGGGCAACATTAGCTAGTTTAAATTAGCCTTCTACATCTAGCTACACATTGAACTTCCATCCTCTCAGACCAGGGGCACAACAATGGATGAATTAATGGTTGGCTCAGTCGCCATTATAATCATTTGCCAGCACAGAAATTAAGTAAAAAATTTCAAATCTCTATCTCAATCCATGGTTAATTTAGGAAAGGGACAATTTTAGCTAGCAAGCAACCAGAGGCACACACAAGGTGCACAATTCAAGTTGTTTCTGTCAATGATGTAATGCTCTTCAACTGTTCTGCCTGCGGCTATGGAACCCTGACCTGTCCACCGGACGTGCTACCTGTCCCAGACTGCTGTTTTCAACTCTCTAGAGACCGCAGGAGCGGTAGAGATACTCTTATGATCGGCTATGAAAAGCCAACTGACTTTATTCCTGATTATTATTTGACCATGCTGGTGATTTATGAACATTTGAACATCTTGGCCATGTTCTGTTATAATCTCCACCCGGCACAGCCAGAAGAAGACTGGCCACCCCTCATAGCCTGGTTCCTCTCTAGGTTTCTTCCTAGGTTTTGGCCTTTCTAGGGAGTTTTTCCTAGCCACCGTGCTTCTACACCTGCATTTGTTGCTATTTGGGGTTTTAGGCTGGGTTTCTGTACAGCACTTCGAGATATTAGCTGATGTACGAAGGGCTATATAAAATAAACTTGATTTGATTTTGATCCCTTAGTGAATACATATTAGAATCACCTTTGGCAGCAATTACAGCTGTGAGTCTTTCTGGGTAAGTCTATAAGAGCTTTATACACCTAAATTGCACAATATTTGCKCATTCTTTTTTAAATTCGTCAAGCTCTTTCAAGTTGGTTGTTGATCATTGCTAGACAGACTTTTTCAAGTCTTGCCAGATTTAAGCCGATTTAAGTCAAAACTAACTCGGCCACTCAGGAACATTCAATGTCGTCTTGGTAAGCAACTCAAGTGTTATTTGGCCTTGTGTTTAAGGTTATTGTCCTAGTTAAAGGTGAATTTTTCTCCCAGTATCTGTTGGAAAGCAGACTGAACCAGGTTGTCGAGGATTTTGTCTGTGCTTAGCTTTATTCTGTTCATCCTTAAACAGACCGATAACAAGTATACCCAGACCGATAACAAGCATACCCATAACATGATGCAGTCACCGAAAATATGAAGAGTGGTACTCAGTGATGTGTTGGATTTTACCATTTGCCTCATGGTGCAATCCCTATGAGGTTTCCTTCCTCTTCGGCAACTGAGTTAGGAAGGACACCTGTATCTTTGTAGTGATTTGGTGTATTGATACATCTCCGAAGTGTAATTAATAACTTGACCATGCTCAAAAGAATAGTCATCATTTTTAACCCATCTACCAATATGTGCCCTTCTTTGCGAGGCATTGGAAACCCTCCCTAGTCTTTGTGGTTGAATCTTTGTTAGAAATCCACTGCTCAACTGAGGGACCTTACAGATAATGTGTTCCAAAATCATATTAAAACACCATTATTGCACACAGTGAGTCCATGCAACTTGTGACATAATATTTTTTTTACTCCAGAACTTTAGGCTTGCCATAACAAAAAGAGGTTGATTATATCAAGATGTTTCAGCTTTTCATTTATTATTTTGTTTAAAAATAATCTAAATCTAAAAACAACTTTGACATTATGGGGCATTGTGTGTAGGCCAATGACAAAATCTCAATTTAAATCAATTTTAAATTCAGGCTGTAACAACAAAATGTGGAAAAAMWGGTGAAAACTTTCTGAAGCCACTGTAGATGTTCAGTGCCTGGCAAAGTGAACCAATATTAAACATTTAATAAACGCAGTGACAAATGATTATAACATGAGCTGTGGTGATCGCTTAATGTGTGCTACCGAACACAGCAAGAGAAAGCTAAYCCAACATTGAATGTTAAGACTTCAAGTGACTTCGGTCCACAAAACAGCCCTAGGAGTACGCAAAAAGACAATTACACAATGCTTGCCGCGTGATTTCTCTTCTCACTATGTCCATGAGCAGGTAGTATTTTTATTTTTTCCCCCACTCTAGTTCAGCAAATAGGCTTTTTGTGCAGGTTTTTCTTTAAAGCCTTTTACGGATTGAAGAGTGATGAGGGTGCACATCGATTTGAAATTTTAGGGCTTGTAGACAAATACAATGCATATTCATCCCATGTCCTTAAAAAAAAATAAAGGTTTAACTCGACGTACAGAATGACTGACAAAGCTGCATACTTCCGAAAAACTCTGGGCTCAATCAGTTTGACAGTAAGATTGTCGGTGCAAACCTAGTGCGCTTGCATCAAATGAATACTTTTCCCCTCACAGCGAATTAATATATTTAAGACCTCAACTAGGGCTGGGCAATACAGCCAAAACATAATGGTATTTTTCCAAATTTACGGTATTTTATGTTTTTGATTAATAAAAGTTCTACATTTGCTTTATGAGTAGTGCGTGACAACACATATATTCTAAATTATTTCAATGGGCCTTTCTCCATTCAGATTGAACAGTTTAAACTAATTCAACGCCAACCTAAAATAATTTCCTGCTTTTCCATCAATTTCTGCACTCATGTGAGAATTTCCACACTGCCACAATATGGGCAAAAATCATAGGCCTGATTTTTAACCAAATGTTGCAATTGCGATTTAGATCAAAACACTTGGGTGAACTTTTGGAATAATGGAAATAGAATATAAATAATAGTGGGCACTTTGAATAGTGTTGTTTGACATGACAACGAATGAAAATGTCATGGACGAGTTATTGTGTCAGGGTAGGAACCAAAGTGATGTTCCGTGTTTCCTAGGGGACCCTATACATCTTTGGCTACATTAAATCTTTATTCATATAGTTAACATTTTCATGCTTTGCCTATTCCTCTTTGATTTAGAAGATACTGTTACAAACACCATGCTGATTTAGGCCTCCACCAGCACGGGTATCAGGCTGTATTAGCTAGTTACGTTTGCTCTGACTCAGTACTTTTATTAGCTAGCCAGCTAACTAGCGATTAGCATTAATGGCTAAAACGATTTAGCTTAACTTGCTAAGAAAATACGAACTAGCAGATGTAAGAAACAAACTAATATTGTAATTATAGAACGCTTGTGGAATTATATTAAGATRAAAGTGGAAACATTGTCGTATGTGCTGCATTGACCATGCAAACTGAACGAAAGTGTATCGTGGTCAAGCGGACAAATGCGCTCTATTAGTGACAGGTTGTGGGACTAAGTCTGTGTGGAGCGAGAGAGCGGAACCGGATGACTCAAGTAGCGGGGTTAACTATAAAAATGGATGTTACACACGGCGTATCACATAACAAACCAAACATTCAAATACCGTTATAGGAGGTAAAGTAAAAACCCAAACCGGTCCGTGCATCAATACCGGTATGTAGTAAAATTCGGTATACCGCCCTAACCTTTTCATTTGCAGCAATTATTGTGGGGAGATGGCTGATGTAGTTGATCTGAGCACTTCCATGGCGCATTATGCTCAGAGTAGCCACATTTACAGTGCCTTCGAACAGTATTCCGATCGTCACCTTTTTCACGTTAGTCTTATTTTAWTTTTTTTTAAATAAAAATCCTCAGCAATCTACACACAATACCCCATAATGACAAAGCGAAAACAGTTTGGGATGTATGCAAATTTATAACAAAAATAACCTTATTTCCGTAAGTATTTAGACCCTTTGCTATGAGACTCGAAATTGAGCTCTGGTGCATCCTGTTTCCATTGATCATCCTTGAGCTGTTACTACATGATTGAGTCCGCCTGTGGTAACTTCAATTGATTGGACATGATTTGAAAAAGGCACACACCTGTCTATAGAAAAGGTCCACAGTTGACAGTGCATGTCAAAGGGCCAAAAAATCCAGAGAGATCAAAGGAATTGTCCTTAGAGCCCCCCTCCATCATTCTTAAATGGAATAGTAGAACCACCAAGACTCCTCCTAGAGCTGGCCGCCCAGCCAAACTGAGTAATCGGGAGAAGGGCCTTGGTCAGGGAGGTGACCAAGAACCCGATGGTCTCACTGACAGAGCTCTAGAGTTCCTTTGTGGAGATGGGAGAACCTTCCAGAAGGACAACCATCTCTGCAGCACTCCCACCAATCTGGCCTTCATGGTAGAGTGGCCAGACGGAAGCCACTCCTCAGTAAAAGGCATGAAAGCCTGCTTGGAGTTTGCCAAAAAGGCACCTAAAGACAGACCATGAGAAACAAGATTCTCTGGTCTGATAAAACCAAGATTGAACTCTTCTGCCTGAATGCCAAGCATCACGTCTGGAGGAAACCTGACACCATCCCTACGGTGAAGCATGGTGGTGGCCTGTTTCAGCAGCAGGGACTGGGAGACCAGCCAGGATTGAGTCAAATTAAACAGAAAAGTAGAGAACCTTGATGAAAACKTGCTCCAGAGCAATCAGGACCTCAGACTGGGGCGAACGGTCACTTTCCAACAGGACAACGACCCTAAGCACACAGCCAAGACGACACAGGAGTGGCTTCGGGACAAGTCTCTGAATGTCCTTGAGCATCTCTGGAGACCTGAAAATAGCTTGAGGATCTGCAGAAAAGAATTGGAGAAACTCCCAATATAAAGATGTGCCGAGCTTGTAGCTTGTGCCAAATTTAACATGAGGCTGTTAATTGCTGCCAAAGGTTCAACAATGTACTGAATAAAGAGTCAAACATTTACATAAGTATTCAGTTAAAAAAATGTTTTTATTTTATTTATTTTTTTACAGTCTAAACCTTTTTTTGCTTTGTCATTATGGGGCATTTTGTGTAGATTGAGGAGAGGGCGGAAAACAATTTGAGAATGTGGCTGTAATTTAACAAATGTGTAAAAAGCCAAGGGGTCTGAATACTTTCCGAAGGTAGTGTATCCGTTTACCTTGGATCAATGTAGTTCAAGAATTCCAGACCGTAAGCAGATTGTAGTATAAGATTCAAGCCTGGAATTTGGCATTTATTTATTCACTTTTTCCTGACTAACAGCAGGTCAGTTTCAAACCCAAATGCTTCTAACGTATACTGTAGAGTTGTTCAATGAGTGTTGGTGGGGACAGGGAATAACTGAAAGAAACTGGTATTCAATTAGTCAAGTTACATTAAATCAAAATGTTGATATTGCTGAGCAAATTTAGCTTAATTGATAACGTTCACATACATAATCCCCCAATGCATAGCTTTGCACTGCTCCAGTTTGCCACCTGCAGATTAACTGCGGCAATGGTGTGCTGGCAGAATTTCAATTGAGGAGTCCGACAGGTTGAGTTGCCCTCCTTTGTTCTCTGCATTGCAGCATACGTTGCATTATTTCAACTCTTGCATTTGCCATACAGCAATGGAACACAAGTTCATCCTTTTTGAAAATAAGAGATTTACAACCCCAGTAAAATTGAATCTTTATTGCATCACATTTCACAACAGTGCAAGTACTGTAGGAAGTGCAACACTTGGGATAAAGAATGTAACCGTTAAACATGGCAGTATATGTTCGACCAGACCACAGCCCATTCCGTCACAGCTAAGAAAACAGCACAGGAAAGCACTTGGACGTTTTCTGTCCCTTCAGCCAGAATCCTAGACATACAAAATAAGCAAATGGAGAAACTGAGTAAGTGTGTTCTTTAAGCCAGGCAAGAACTGCTTTGGTGTTACTTTGGAGTTTCTCCGTAAGACAATGATATGAAACCAGCACTTATTGCCACATTAGCGATGGTGTATATGTAAACTTGAATAGTATGGGGATTTTCAACTAAAAGCATCAAGTTTTTCCATGATCAAAGAGGGAATGCAATTTATAACAAGAATAGTGCCTTTAGAAGCCACTTAGCACTTGTTACTTGAAAGGCGAAGGGGCTCTGGTTGGAATCTAAAAAGGTATGTAGAATGGGCAAGACAGTTTAAAGGGTAGTTGAAGCAGAGCATTAGCAAAAATGTCCTGACCTCCAAAAGACTCCTGGGAATCTTTGCCTACCCAAACCCACATGTCCATGCGCCACCATCAGACCCCCACCATGAGTCTGGGCCGCTGCTTGGCCACCTTCCTGACATTTCTCAATAGCGGTAATGGTCAGGCTTGAAGGGTCCTTCGCGGGGCAGTCCCAGGTATTTGGCCTGCTTATCTGAAAGCTTGGTCAGCTTGACGCCAAGCTTGTCAAGATGGGCAGCAGCCACCTCCTCATCCAGCTGCAGAACAAGAGAAAAGGATTTCACAAGTCAAATTCGGAATAAAGGTTTCCTTACACTGGGACAAAACATGTTGATTAGTTACGGGGTGCAATCACTCAAACCACATTTACATTTACCACATTTACCACAAAAATTAACGTGCTTTGTTGCTCACAAGCAGTTGGGTCAAAATCACAGGAAAAAATGTCAAAACTGGCCTCAATGCCAAGAGCAGACAGAATCCAATGGAGCTGTCAAAACAAGGCCGTCAAGACAAGGCTGAACATGAGGTTTTTAGCAACAGAAGAATGATATATCACAGGGGTGGTTCTTCTATTTGACAGACCATGTACTCTTCAACAAAATAAATAAAAACATATTCTCTTATGGCAATAGGTTCACCTCTTAGGGATGGGTTAAGTTAGCAGCTGGAATGTTTTTTTTTTTTTAATCACACGGGGTACGGTTCGTGATGCTATGGACAGAATTCCTGCTAGTCGGCAGACACTCAAGAGAACCTTCCCTGGCTTAGTTCCCAACTTCTCATGAGTATATCTCTTGCGCTCAGCTCTGAGCGTATGGCTTCAGTTAAATGCCTTAAGATGTTCACCACAACCCATGTGTCACTCAGTGCAAAATGACACCGCAACGCAACATTTCTGCCACAAATACAGAGAGCCTCATTTGGCTACCCATTTCAGGGTTAATCATTAATCGATTATGCACATTTAGCCTAATTTCCATTTCTTTGAATAGTCACAAGACATAATATACACATGAAAAACCATGCCCAAAATTCTAAATGCACAGTGAAAGCAATGATGCCCAAATCCAACATGGGCTATTCACAATTCTGCCTTAAAGGACACATTTGATAGTGAAATTGCCAATTCCCAGTCAGATGGCAATAGTCGAGCATTAAAGGGCAATTCCACTACTTTAACATAATTTTCAGCACAATACCAGTGTTTACACATGTGAAAACAGAGCACACTTACATTTTGTAGAAAATAAAATTGAAAAGTTCTACCCAATCATTTTCAAACACTAAGATTCGTGGAGATATGGGGAGCAAGGAAACTCATTGCAGTTTGAAAAAAAGAAGAAGTTTTTCTTCATTTTAATACTACCCGGCGATGACAAGCATTTTTTTTAAGGACCTTCTGACCTTAACACCAGATCAACGAAACACGCCATTTTCACATACTGTATGGTATGGTGCTGAGATAATGAATAGGTTGAAAGTGGCAGAATTGGCCTTTAAGAACATCAACTCAAGCAGATATCAATAAAATATGCACTACACAGTTCTGCAAACTGAATTACAGGCTACTCTGTAATGTTAATGGAGCATATTTGATTACATACTACTAACTGCAAAATTGCATGTCTAATGCTGAGAACTGGAAAATCTACTTTTGTCCACCTGGTATTTTTCCTCAGTCTGAAACCAGTTCATGTCGACCAAGGGTTACAGCAGGGTCAATTTAGGATAGAATGCTTGCTTTTTAGAGAATACCACATGGTATGCACTCAACATTAATGTCTTATCGCAACATTTCTTCCTAATAAACTGTATACAGCTGCAGGCACTGAAAATATTGAACCCTTTTACAGGTTGTGACAAACTATCGCTATAAGTCGCAAGACTAGAGCGCCATATTGCGCACGCATTGCAGCAATTCACAGTGCAACCCAACTTTAGTGCCCGCAACCGCATAGCTACATAACACACATCAATCTTGTGGAAATTGGAAACGTAATTTCTTCGCTCAGTGGCTCACCTTCTTGGGCAGGAAGTAAACTCCCAGGGGGTACTTGCTGGTGTTCTTCCACAGTTCAATCTGGGCCAACACCTGGTTGGTGAAGGAGTTGCTCATGACAAAGCTGGGGTGACCCATGGCACAGCCCAGATTAACCAATCTGCCCTCAGCCAGCACGATGATGTGGCGGCCGCTCTTCATGCGGTAGCGGTCCACCTGGCGGGGGGGAGAACGTTGGTATAGGACAATGGCCGAAACTCAAGAGCTAAATTACTGGAGACTAACCACACACTAAATGTGCTCTGTATGTTATGTCTTACCTGTGGCTTGATGTTTATCTTCTCGGCTGCGTTGGCGTTGAGCCAGTTCATGTCTATCTCACAGTCGAAGTGGCCGATGTTGCAAACGATGGAGTCGTCTTTCATGTGCTCAAAGTGTCTGGGGAACACACCAGCGTACACATTAATGGCCTGTTGTAGACACGGCAGCAGTTGCATTTCAGAGAAGGATGCTGTTGCCCCTAAACTCAGAAATGTCTACTGGTTACAGAAAGATGATCCCGAGTTTCCCCACTTGAAAGAATCAAAATCAACCAATAGGAAGCTCTACTTAAATAACTTAAGTTAAATGTTAAAACTCAAGATTCCCAGTTTGATGGCATGTGAATGCAGCATCAGGTCAGCTTTAAGTTTCCTCCACTAATGCGAAGGGTTGTAGGCTAGTGGTCAATCTTCAAAAAAGGATAAGCCGATCCGAGATCTGTACCTAGAGGTAACTTCTACTCAATGCATGCGTGTTGAATAGAATCACTGAATTGAGGAATAATAACGAGGTAGGATTTAACTGTTCTTCTGATCGGACAGTGCTGAACAGAAGTTGCATGGTGCTCTACATGTCTCCAAAATGATACCTACTTGCCCAAAAGAATGTCCTCACAGCCAGTGGTGGTCACAAAGATGTTTCCCTCCTTGCAAGCCTCCTCCATGGTGGTGACTTCATATCCTACAACATTATCACAAAATACAATTAAATACTACACAATAAGGCCTCCCGAGTGGCGCAGTGGTCTAAGGCACTGCATCGCAGTGCTAGCTGTGCCACTAGAAATTCTGGGTTCGAGTCCAGGCTCTGTCGCAGCCGGCCGTAACGCGCACAATTGGCCTAGCGTTGTTCGGGTTAGGGTGGGTTATCCTTGTCTCATCGCGCACTAGCGACTGCTGTGACGGGCCGGGCGCAGTGTACGCTGACCAGGTCGCCAGGTGTACGGTGTTTCCTCCGACACATTGGTGCGGCTGGCTTCCGGGTTGGATGGGCATGTGTCAAGAAGCAGTGCAGCTTGGTTGGGTTGTGTTTCGGAGGACGCATGGCTCTCGACCTTCGCCTCTCCCGAGTCCGTACGGGAGTTGCAGCGATGAGAAAAGACTAACTACCACCACCAAAAAAACACTACACAAAAATTTAGAATTAGTAATCAATAACATAAGCTCAAATGTAAAAGGTGAGCTCGCTGCTGCAGTGAACAAATGAGATGGGGTAAAGCAGAAATTGTTGGCACGTCACTTATAATATGGCCCTGAACTTAAAAACAGTTCTCAATTATATTTGCTAGGCACCCGAGATAAAGGAACACACACCTATAACATACTTTCTATGTGCTGTTGAATCTCCAAGAACATTCTGGGATAATGTAAATTAAAATAAAAAAAATAACGTTGTCATATAACCAAACTTTWAAAAAAAGGTACAGACCCTCCATGGCAGCCTGCAGGGCGTTGATGGGGTCAACCTCTGTGACGATGACTCGGGCACCGAACCCACGGAGGGCCTGAACGCAGCCCTTGCCAACATCACCGTAACCGGCAACAACAGCCACCTTCCCGGCGATCATCACGTCTGTGGCCCGTTTGATCCCATCAATCAGAGACTCTCTGCAGCCGTACAGGTTGTCAAACTTGCTCTGGGGGGGGGGGCGAGAGAGCGATGGTATTGAGAAGGAGGTACGGTATTGAAACATAGTTCCGATGCCTACTCAAGAGGATGCAACATTACAAAATGCGCAAGTATAAATGTATTTTATACCAACCAACGATGGTTGGATAAACCATGCAATTGTATCAGTTCTATTAATGACCCATCTGTATTAATTCAGTTTACATTCTACATGTTGCACTCCCATCTAATACGTCATTGCAGTCACCAGCATAATTTAAATGGCACCATTAAGAGCGGAGGATGTATGCATGGCACTACAATGGGAGGACGAGTGGGTCTACCTTGGTGACTGAGTCGTTGACGTTGATGGCTGGGATCTTGAGGTCGCCGTTCTTCAACATCTTGTACAGGTTGTGCACCCCGGTGGTGGTTTCCTCAGACACCCCCTTGATTCCTGAGGGGAGACAATTAACATTGTTTTGACCGTGTTTGACAATGTTAAATTAAGACCATTTCTCATGGCATCCACATCTGGTAGGCGGCACCAAAATAATGGCGGAAAATTATCAGGACCATAGCCGTATCTCTCCTCCGAGTTAAATACTATGAATGGCAAGTTAACATTCCAAACAGCAATCAAGTCTTTATTCCAAAGTAACATTCCCCYGGGACTGCTTTTAAGTTAATGGTCACTTAGAGTGCCTGCTGCATGTGGCTTGCCAAATCCCTTTAGTTATGAGGTTCTCTCAGTATTGGCTTTGTGGAGTAATGCTGCCACCTAGTGTACAAGACTCAAACTAACAGCCCTGGAGACAATTACAGCAGTACCACCCTTGCAAAAATGCGTTGCAAAACTTGACTCGAAATTGGGCAATCCCACTTATAGATCAGGGATTTTTCAGCTTAATATGCTCAAGCGGATCCTCGCCAACAGACTTGGAAGTTGTAGCTGAAAATAGGTAAACTAGGGGTAGTTAAAGGGGAGAGTCAATGAAACCAACCATGGAAGTACAGTATATTGTAGCAATTTCGGTGGGTAGCCCCGACCAGGACACAAACCCAGGCCCAGCAACTGTCTTGACAACACCTTAACGGTTAAACCAAGAGGTTTGAACCTCTTAACAGGCTCATTAGACGTTGGGTCATGGTTGCTACACCACCCCCGTTGTTCAGGAGAGAGTGCCCCCCCCACAACCCACTTTTGATACCAATGTTGCAAATTCCAGGGGGGGGGGGGGGGGTGTATCACCGACCAGGATTAAAATGAAGAGGGCCAGCTGAAATTTGACTTAAGCTTTTACCCTAACGGACACCGGCAGGCAATGGCATCTAGGATTTGATCCCAACGACCCTCTGGTTGCCAGCTCACTTCCAACCAGATTATTCCCCAAATTCACTACAATATATTTTTATGATTGATTTCATTGACTCTCCCCTAATTTACTTATTTTTTGCTACACTTTAAGTCCTTTGGAGGGGATCAGCTTGAGAAAATCAAGGTGTAAAATCACTGATCTTACAGTTCATTTCCATTAAGACAACCCACATCCGTGGGCAGCCAGTGTTATGTTAATGTAGGCTCTAGTGTTTCGCTCAGGAGTGTGACAAAGACTTGTGGTGAGCAGAATCAAACTCGGAAAGACTGTTGCTTTGCGAGAATGTTTTAAAAGTTCAGTCAGCCATTGTTAAGTAAATGCCAGCTGGAAAGTACACAGGGCCTTGCCCAGGGATGCAAAACTTGAGGGACAAAAAAGGTGACTTTTTTGTGCGCACTGAAACATGCAAAAAAAGCAATTATCCCTGCTAGGGGGAAATGCAGGTTTTAACTAATTAAACAACAAATTCGATCTACATGATCAGTCTGTGTAAAATAAAGTGGTTTATGTGAACCTAACTCACAGCAACAACAAAAAAAATGTAAAGAAAGCAATGTTATTTGTTGCCTAGACTTTACTGCAAACGACACTCAAGTCTTGAGAAAAATACACTAATATTGCAGTTAGCCATGATAGCCTTTATAATAGAACGCTTGTGACCAAACACCTAAATATCGCACTTGTGAAAAAAACATTAAAAGTAGAAATAGAATGAAACAGGCATTCTATTGTTGCTCTATTATATTGTGGCCACTATAGTTGACGTGCACAAGGCTACATGTGTGGAAAAAATAAACGGTCACCGAGTATATATATATATTTTTATAATCCCCCTCAGTGTTACTGTCAAGATCAACACAACAAAAACATCTTACACTTTCTGCCTGTGGACATCTATTCTAGTATGTGCAAGCTGAGCACGATACCCTTTGTTGGCATAATTGATCTCTTTCAGGCAGAGTACACCTGGCATACCCCTTTTAATCCACTGTATTGAAAAAGTGAGAGTGTGTGGTGTTCCATCATGGCTTCCAACTTAAGCCAGGCCCAGTTTCAGCTACGCTTGATCCCTGAATCCACTTGTTTAACAAGCAACGCCTCATTTTTCAATTAATTCTCCAATTCAAAAAATTAACCACAAACTGTAGAGGGAAAAGATTTGTTAACATTTCATAGATTGTCAGGGCCCAGTAAGCAACTAACGCGTTATAACTTGAGGAATGGAGAACCCCCCCCCCATGAACACGCACACTCAAATCTTCATTCCTGCGACTTGCTTGCTAGTTGAGATTGCTGCTCTTCAGTTTAGCCTACATTTCACTGATCTTAGTAGCAGAAAGCATGTTTTATTTGTGTCCTTCAAGGCAGCTGTCAATGATCACGTTAGGCTGTGTTTCATTGTGATTTTTATTGCGGTTTGGTCGTGGGGAAGGCGCTAGTAACGTCTGCAGTTTTCYGTTTGGCTATTTGTTTCGAGTGTATTAGTCTATAAATAAATCTCTTTCCCAAAATTGGTCATCTCTCCCATGTCTTATTCGATTAGTAGTTCTGAAATGTTTGCTTGCCTACATTTTACTCCCTCTGTTTAATATAACACACATACATTAATGATTAATTTAAGTTGCCTTTCCTGATGAAGTTTGTTCTATAGAAAGTACTTAACTGATGTGTGCCACTAGTTACAAAATTAAGGAAATTAGTGYGGGGGGGGGGGGGGTCCCACCTATCTTGGGACTGCAAGGCCTGGCACACTTCATAATCATTTTGGTAGCTAAACTGACAAAAGAAATCTCAACTAGCAAGCAAGTCGCAGCAATGAAGAATTGAGTGTGTGCGCGCTCACACTAAGGGGGGGAGAATTCTGTCAGGGGGAGATTTTAGTATACCAGTTAACACTAAAGCGAATGGTTAGGTTACTAACGTTAGCTAGCTACTTTTCCCACCATAAACGCAATTAAGTTGGCTAATTTTGCTCAATATTTCTCTGGCTAGCTAACGGAGAATTCGATCCTACTATAGCAATATACTTAAAAATGCTAACAATACTTCTTCCACCACACMTTCTCCCTCACCTCAATTTCCAAATGCCAGTTATCTTTCAGTTACAGCTCATGACATACAATTCATGACCTTCTCACCCCCATTGTCAGGCTTCTCACCTACCTCTGTTATCGTTCAGGGGACACGCTGCTGTTATCGTTCAGGGGACACGCTGCTGTAGCTGGTAAACTGCCATTCCACTCTCCGCAATTTCAACACGRGCTGATGCTGTAACTAGCACATTGGTTCTCTACAGTCGCATTACGCATTCTACTGTTATGTGAACGATTGGCTGAAACTTGGATACAGACAGTATTGCCTCACTCGTTCACACACAGCCTGTAGTCACCCAAAATGTAAAAGCAGCCCAAGAGTCACAGCGCTATGCCTCCCCTGGCTTAGGCACCCTCCCCACCACCAAGCACAGCCCAACCAGGCATTGTGCTCATAAAGGAATGCACGTCGCATTCCAGCAACTTCAGACAGAAAACAACTTAGCTATACCAGTTCACTCGCTCGTATCCGCCCTCTCATTGGCTAGAAGGTCTCACCTGATCTCGCCTTTCATCTTTGAGGACATGCATTTCCATTGTTAGAGCAGTCACCATCTTGTCAATATAATAGATCTTTGATATTTCCTACCTGCAGCAACACTAGTGGACAATGCAGGAAATACCAGTGAAAGCACAGTGCCTCAGTGCCCCAAAACTCCTGGCCCCACCCATAAGCCAAGGCAAGTCCCAACTAACCCTCACACTTTACAGATCTGTAAACATCCGAGTTCAAAACGTGTATGCACAGCAGTGTCCTAGAATATTGGACCAGTTGGCTTTCATACTTTTGGTATTCTCAGCACTGCTCAGGCCACTTCTCCAACCGTCACCACATTAAAATGAATAGACGTGTACATGGAACCCTGTTGGTTGGGGATTTTGGGATGTGCATCCCCATGGACGGTGGTCTCAGAGCAGCCTAGCTATGTCACAATGGGATGCCGGACAAGTGAGTCTGCGGACTCAATTACGCTGAAAGCAAAACGGGCGCTCAACCACTACACTGCTTTATTAAACCTACCCTGATCTGGTGGAGCAAATTGGGAGCAGTAAATCCTATGTTCCTCCCTATACCTTTAATGTTTGCAGATCTGTAAGGTGTAACAATACAGTGCCCTGTTTCATTAATTAAGCTGCCCCATCTGTGAGACCCTGACGGTTGTCAGAGGTAAGTAGCTCCCGTACCTGACAGCAGTTTGGGGTACTTCTTGTGGACCATGTTGGTGAGGTCACCGCCATCGTCCAGGATCATGTTGAGGGGCTGGCCATCCTTCCAGTAGATGGTCTGCTCAATGCACCACACATACTCCTCATCGGTCATGCCCTTCCAGGCGTACACTGCAATGAAAGAGGCTTGAGAATCAGGGTTGAGGAGAGACTGCTTTGCAATGGCAGAGACAAGGGTTGTGGTCTATAGGCATGAAGAAGACCTTTTTAAAAGGCACTACCAATTGGAACATTAATTTTCATCTAAGATTTGATCCATTAGGTGAAGTTCTTTTTAGTGAAACAAGTAATACATTCTTGGRTTATGATCAAATTCCTTGACAAATCCAACTACTGTTAACTGAAATGRGAAGAGCTTTCCAAAACTCATTTGACACGTAATGGCCGCGTTCCAGGTCCCCCCCCACAGTCACACTGGGCTACGGATCACGCCAGGAAAAGTGTTACTCGGGAATCACGTCAACCTATGCCATTCGAGGCTTTGAACAGCAAGTGGCTGAAACCTGCCTATAGCTCAAACCAATTAAGCACCCCACTGACACAGACGCTGATACTCCTCTGCCTCGTAACTTCTCACCTAGAACACCACTCTGTGTTACGTCATTACATGTAGAAAACCACACAGGAAATACCCTCTTGAACTTCAGATTGACATGACTGCAAGGGTAATGTTGCGCTAAGCAATGGTGACATCTGAGAGACATCCTAGGAGGAATGTTAGGCAAGGAATATAGGCCTTCTGCTGAATTAAATTGGACTGTGCAACACTCCACATTTAAGGAAAAATGTATGTTCCAGTTTATCAAGCGTGACAGTTCTATATATTGACATATCACATGATACCAGTCTAGAGGGTGAACAACAGGCTTATTTAGCAGAACACTCTGCCCCTTAGGCCTTAAAAGATCAATTGAGGACCCTTGTGTACCTCTGGTCTGCCTTATCTCTTACTGCCTTATCTCTTACTGTTGCACAGAGCCAGCAGGAACCAGTGCTAAACACAGAGCAGGTCTTGAGGCATTATAAACAAACAGTTGTGTGTACCTGGAACCCCAGTTTTGGCAATGGCTGAAGCGGCGTGGTCCTGGGTGGAGAAGATATTGCAGCTGGACCATTGAACCTACAAACGAGAAAAATGGTCACAGGTTGACTAGGACACTCCCACTCAGTACGCACTCCCAGTCCTTTTGTAATTCTCAGAACATTGCTTACTGACAGATAACGGGTCCATATAAATTGTGCCCACTTGGTGCAGTGAGTGCGGGAGGAGGTTGCTACTGTTACCACAGGCTAGACGTCAGTGTTGTTTTTATATACACACACGGTCAAAAGTTTTAGAACATCTACTCATTCAAGGGTTTGTTAATACATTTTTTACATTGTAGAATAATAGTGAAGACATCAAAACTATGAAACACATGGAATCATGTAGTAACCAAAACAGTGTTAAACAAATCACAATATATTTTATTATTTGAGACTTCAAATAGCCAACCTTTGCCTTGATTACAGCTTTCCACAATCTTGGCATTCTCTCAACCAGCTTCACCTGGATTGCTTTTCCAACAGTTCCCACATATGCTGAGCACTCGTTGGCTGCTTTTCCTTTACTCTGCTGTCCAACTCATCCCAAACCATCTCAATTTGGTTGAGGTCGGGGGATTGTGGCCAGGTAATCTAATGCAGCACTCCATCCCTCTCCTTTTTGGTAAAATAGCCCTTACACAGCCTAGAGGGGTGTTGTGTCATTGTCCTGTTGAAAAACAAATGAGTGGGACTAAGCCCAAACCAGATGTGATGGCGTGTCGCTGTGGATACCACAGAATGCTGTGGTAKCCATGCTGGTTAAAATCAAAGACCGTGTCACCAGCAAAGCACCCCCACACCATAAAACCTCCATGCTTTATGGTGGGAAATACACATGCAGAGATCAGTTCACCCACACCACTTCTCACAAAGACATAGCAGTTGGGACCAAAAAAACTAACATTTGGACTCCAGCCCAAAGGACAAAATTCCAATGGTCTCATGTCCATTGCACGTGTTTCRTGGCCCAAGCAAGTCTCTTCTTATTGATGTCCTTTAGTAGTGGTTTCTTTGCAGAAATTCAACTACGGAGGCCTGATTCATTTAGTGTCCTCTGAACAGTTGATGTTGAGAAGTCTTACTTGAACACTGAAGAATTTATTTGGGCTGCAATTTCTGAGGCTGGTAACTAATTATCTTATCCTTTGCAGCAGAGGTCTCTATGGGTCTTCCATTACTCGAGAGTTTCATCATAGCGCCTGATGGTTTTTGCGAATGCACTTGAAGAAACAGTCAAAGTTCTTGAAACCTTCATGTCTTAAAGTAATGACAGACTGTCGTTTCACTTTGCTTATTTGAGCTGTTCTCACCCTTAATGTGGACTTGGTCATTTACCAAATAGAAAGGGGGGGAGATATACAGAAGATTGACCATCTTGTCACAACACAACCGATTGGCTCAAACGAATTAAGGAAAGAAGTTCCACAAATTAACTTAACACACCAGTTAATTGAAATGCATTCCAAGTTACCACCRGATGAAACTGGTTGAGAGAATGCCAAAAAGTGTGCAAAGCTATCATCAAGGCAAAGTTTGGCTACTTTGAAGAACCTAAAATATATTTTGATTTGTTTAACATTGTTACTACATGATTCCATGTGTTATTTCATAGTCTTCACTATTATTCCATAATGTAGAAAATTGTACAAATAAATAAAAACCCTTGAATGAGTATGTGTTCAAKTTTTGACCGGTAGTGAGTGCATGCGTGTATAGTGCATTCGGAAATTAAAAATCAGACCAGTTCCCTACATTTTGTAACATTATAGCCTTATTCTAAAATGGATTAAGTACTTTGTCCTCAATCTACACACAATGACAAAGAATACAGGTTTAGACATTTTTGCAGATCTATAAAAATAAAATACCAACACACAAAGCTCAGGTGCATCCTGTTTCCATTGACCATCCTTGAGATGTTTCCACAACTTGCAGTCCACTTGTGGTAAATGCAATTGACTGGACATGATTTGGAAAGGCACACCTGTCTATTTAAAGGTCCCACAGTTGACAGTGCATGTCAAAGCAGAAACTAAGCCAGGAGGTCAAAGGAATTGTCAGTAGAGCTCCGAGAGAGGATCGTGTTGGGCACAGATCTGGGGGAAGGGTACAACAAAAATAAGTGTATGCAGCATTGAACATCCAATTTTATTTTACCTTTATTTAACTAGGCAAGTCAGTTAAAACCAATTCTTATTTTCAACGACGGCCTAGGAACAGTGGGTAAACTGCCTTGTTCAGGGGCAGAACGACAGATTTGTACCTTGTCAGCTCGGGGATTTGAACTTGCAACCTCTCGGTTACTAGCCCAACGCTCTAACCACTAGGCTACCCTGCCGCCCCAATAACAGTGGCCACTATCATTCTTAAATGGAAGAAGTTTGGAACTCTTCCCAGAGCTGGCCGCCCGGACAAACTGAGCAATCGGGGGAGAAGGGCCTTGGTCAGGGAGATGACCAAGAACCCAAATGGTCACTGACAGAGCTCTAGAGTTCCTCTGTGGCCAAGACAACGCAGAAGTGTCTTTGGGGAAAGTTTCTGAATGTCCTTGAGTGACCCAGGCAGAGCCCGGACTTGAACATCTGAGAAACCTGAAAATAGCTGTGAAACGACGCTCCCCATTCAACCTGACAAAACTTGAGGATGTGCAGAGAATGGGAGAAACTCCCCAAATACAGATGTGCCAAGCGTGTAGCATCATACCSAAGAAGACTAGAGACTGTAATCGCTGCCAAAGATGCTTCAACAAAGTAGTGAGAAAAGTAGAGGTCGACCGATTAAAATCGGAATGGCCGATTAATTTAGTGCCGGTTTCAAGTTTTTCATAACAAATCGGTAATCGGCATTTTTGGACACCGATTGTGGCCGATTATTTATATATATTTTAACCTTTATTTAACTAGGTGAGGCAGTTAAGAACACATTCTTATTTTCAATGATGGCCTAGGAACAGTGGGTTAACTGCCTTGTTCAGGGGCAGAAAGACAGATTTTACCTTGTCAGCTCGGGGATTCGATCTTGCAACCTTCCGGTTAKGKGTCCACCTGCGTTACATTGCACTCCACGAGGAGACTGCGTGGCAGGCTGACTACCTGTTACGCGAGTGCAGCAAGAAGCCAAAGTAAGGTGCTAGCTAGCATTAAACTTATCTTATAAAAAACAATCAATCAATCATAATCACTAGTTAACTACACATGGTTGATGATATTACACGTTTATCCAGCATGTCCTGCGTTGCATATAATCGAGGCGGTGCCTGTTAATTTCTCATCGAATCACAGCCTACTTCTCCAAACGGGTGATGATTTAACAAGCGCATTCGTGAAAAAAGCACTGTCGTTGCACCAATGTGTACCCAACCATAAACATCAATGCCTTTCTTTAAAATCAATACATAAGTATATACTTTTAAACCTGCATATTTAGTTAATATTTCCTGCTAACATGAATTTATTTTAACTAGGAAAATTGTGTCACTTCTCTTGCGTTCCGTGCAAGCAGTCAGGGTCTATGCAGCAGTTTGGGCTGCCTGGCTCGTTGCGAACTGTGTGAAGACCATTTCTTCCTAACAAAGACGGTAATTAATTTGCCAGAATTGTACATAATTATGACATAACATTGAAGGTTGTGCAATGTAACAGCAATATTTAGACTTATGGATGCCACCCGTTAGATAAAATACGGAACGGTTCCGTATTTCACTGAAAGAATAAACGTTTAGTTTCCGAAATTATAGTTTCCGGATTCGACCATATTAATGACCAAAGGCTCGTATTTCTTTGTTATTATGTTATAATTAAGTCTATGATTTGATAGAGCAGTCTGAGCGGTGGTAGGCAGCAGCAGGCTCGTAAGCATTCATTCAAACAGCACTTTCGTGCGTTTGCCAGCAGCTCTTCGTTGTGCTTCAAGCATTGAACTGTTTATGACTTCAAGCCTATCAACTCCCGAGAATAGGCTGGTGTAACCGATGTGAAATGGCTAGCTAGTTAGCGGGGTGCGCGCTAATAGCGTTTCAAACGTCACTCGCTCTGAGACTTGGAGTAGTTGTTCCCCTGCTCTGCAAGGGCCGCGGCTTTTGTGGAGCGATGGGTAACGATGCTTTGAGGGTGGCTGTTGTCGATGTGTTCCTGGTTCGAACCCAGGTAGGCGCGAGGAGAGGGACGGAAGCTATACTGTTACACTGGCAAAACAAAAGTGCCTATAAGAACATCCAATAGTCAAAGGTATATGAAATACAAATGGTATAGAGCGAAATAACTATATAATAACTACAACCTAAAACTTCTTACCTGGGAATATTGAAGACTCATGTTAAAAGGAACCACCAGCTTTCATATGTTCTCATGTTCTGAGCAAGGAACTTAAACGTTAGCTTTTTTTTTTCTTTTTTTTACATGGCGCATATTGTACTTTTACTTTCGTCTCCAACACTTTTTGCATTATTTAAACCAAATTGAAAAAGGTTTCATTATTTATTTCAGGCTAAATAGATTTTATTGATGTATTATATTAAGCTAAAATAAAAGTTAATTCAGTATTGTTGTAATTGTCATTATTACAAATAAATAAAGTTTTTTATTATTTTTTATTAAATCGGAAGATTAATCGGTATCGGATTTTTTTAGTCCTCCAATAAATCGGTACCGGCGTTGAAAAATCATAAAATCGGTCGACCTCTAGAGTAAAGGGTCTGAATACCGGTAAATGTGATTGTATTAAACTTTTTCAAAAATGTCTTACCCTCTAATGACAAAGCAAAAATGGGTGTGCAGATTGAGGAAAACTATTTAATCCATTTTAGAATAAGGCTGTAACGTAACAAAATGTGGAAAAGGAATCTGAATACTTTCCGAATGAKCTGTAGGCCTGGACATTTTCATATGCGACTCAATCGATGACACTTGACAGTTGCATCAATAAAAAAAATGGAAATGTAATGTTCACCATCAAGATTCAACTAACAATTCACATTTATTGAGATCAAATTACCATCTMCTTAATCCAAGTGAATGAGTTGGACTTTGGCCTGACCAAACTAATCTAAAGTGTTGTGATGGATGGCTACCACAGGGGCAAATCAACAGTGACTTTCATTTAGTTGACAGTCAACCGAAACACTTGTGGACTTCGCAATTCCCACGGTCATGATGCCGTAGCTAGTTTTTGCTAAGGTTTAGCCTCGTCTTTGCCAAAAGAGGGTCTTATTCAAATAAGTTTTTCATTGCCCTTCTTGCAGTGGTTTTCAAACCTGCAAGATTGAGACCCGCTTTCCAATTCTAATATGACCAACGCAAATAATCTGTTCGAGACAAAACTCTCAGAACCCAGGATGAACTAGTTATGCATGACATGACTCCTGACACAATACAAGACGTTCCAGCAGACTGCTCACTCACAAAGTTTCACTTTTATTTGAAATAGAACAGTCCTTTGTCAGATAATGTGATGAAGGTCAACAGACCAAGATGTTAGCATTTAAAGTACACAAGTGACACTTGAGGCTACATGCAGTGTGCAGGTAAGTATCTAGTCAAACCTTAGAGGAAGACTGCATGGAAGTGTGTCTCTCACCTCGGCTCCGAGGGCAGTGAGGGTCTCAATGAGCACGGCGGTCTGCAGGGTCATGTGGAGGCAGCCTGCGATGCGGGCGCCCTTCAGAGGCTTGGACTGGCCGTACATCTCCCTCATCTTCATCAGGCCGGGCATCTCGTTCTCTGCAATGTCGATAGCTTTGCGGCCCCACTCCGCCAGGCTGATGTCAGCTACGGAGGGGGAAAAAATACAATAAATAAAACAGGTTCTACATGTTGATTAAGTGATAGTTCAAAGTGTCAGAGGTTCTCAGACCTCAAAACGTTAGTTAGAAAGGGGTATGCACCTTCTAAAGTGCTCAAATAAGCCAGAGTATATCCTTCTCAATTATTTGGGCTTCTGAGCTTTTATTTTTGAGTAATCTATCACTTTAAGTCCAAGTCAGGCTACTTCTGAGTAACTGAGGTAATGTATACTGAACAAAAATCTAAAGGCAAAACGTAAAGTGCTGGTCCCATGTTTCATGAGCTGAAAGAAGCTCCCAGGAATGTTCCATACTCGCAAAAGGCTAATTTCTCTCAAATGTTGTGCACAGATCTGTTTACATCCCTGTTAGTAAGCATTTTACCCTGTTGTCAAGTTAATCTATTCACCTGACAGGTGTGACATWTCAAGTAGATGATTAAACAGCATGGTCATTATATAGGTGCACCTTGTGCTGGGGACAATAAAAGGCCACTAAAATGTGCAGTTGTCACAACACAATGCCCCACGTCAAGTTCGGGGAGCGTGCAATTCGCAAGGAAAGTCCACTAGAGCTGTTGCCAGAGAACTTAATGTTAATTTCTCTACCATAAGCCGCCTCCAACATAGTTTTAGAGAATTTGGCAGTACGTCTAACCGGCCTCCCAACCGCAGAGCACATGTAACACCAGCACAGGACTTCCACATCTGGCTTCTTCACTTGTGGGATCGTAAGAGGATGGGGGATATTACTGCGCCCCTGCCCAGTCATGTGAAATCCATAGATTAGGCTCTTATTTATTTATTTCAGTGGACTGATTTCCTTATATGAACTAACTCAGCCAAATCTTTTAAATMGTTGCATCTAATTTTTTTCAGTGTAGGTTGATCAAGTCTAAACCGTCCATGATAATTTCCATCCCTTAGCATCTCCTTCACTTCGTGGCCATTGATTTGAAAGAATTTGCGATTTATCCAAAACTTTCATTGCGAGTGGTCATCTCATGATCTATTGAGATCAAGCTGTGGTTTAGGAGAGCGGGCTGGCAGTGAGAGTAGTTTGCCTTAAAGTTAGACATTGGCAGCTGCCTTGCACTGGCTGAACTCGCTTGGGACTCAACATCAGTTGCAGCTTCCACCGACTACTGGATCTTAACAGCTGCAATCCAACACTGCGCTCTTCAGAGGTCTCCTAACTGAACAAAGCCCATTCAAATAGACGGTAAATGTTCCTAAACATMACTGTATATTCACAAAGCAGTAAGCCGCCACAAGGGATTTCAAGACTCTCCGACGCTGCCTAAACGCTCTGTATAAAAACGCAAATATGCCTAGCACATTATAGTTTTGGGCACATTTGGAATTTAACTTTCATATAAGCAAGAAATAATTGTTCAAATACAAGACACTTACTGTACAGATTAGAAATGTTTCACCTGGCTGTATTTTGAGAAAGAGGAAATGAATGGTCCAATGGAAATTCAAGCACAAGGTGATAAGATGTCACATAGTAAGTGTATCTAAACTGCACACAGAATGTATATTTTGTATTTGAAAGACTCTCGCTTATGAAAGTTAAGTTCCAAAGGTTTCCAAAACCGTATCGCAAGACAAAGCGTTGGGATTAAACAAAGAATCTGGATTTATTGTTCACGAGGGAGCCAGCTGTGATCAGTACAATCAGCTGAGAACCCATGGGTTGCCAGCTGTAAACTGGGTATACACCACTAGGGTCGAGAGTTAAACTGAACCTTACTCCTCCTGAAAGCCAGTTAGATGCGGTGAGKCAGAATGTGCCAACTGCAAACAACCACACTGAACTGGAGCAGTCCAGCTTGCGTCAAGTGTCCAAAATATGTCCACACCCTGCAAAACTATCAAGACTGAGGCAAAACATAGGCTGCTCAAAAGTAGCCATGGATATTATTCCAGGATGTTTGAGATTTTTTTTTAAATAGGCCTAGTTCACCAACATAGAGTTAATGATACAATGCTAAAGTATCATTTGGGCAACTGACGCAGAAACTTGTGGAACAAAGTCTAAGGCAGGACGCTACCATCAAGCCATTTTCCTTGCTACCTTGGACACCCCCCCCCCCCCAAGTTGAATTTTACATTTAAAGTGGTCATGCAGGGGTTATGGTTAGGGCACTAACTATGAAGCCATTGTTTAACTATTCCTCATCTATTCCTAAAAAAATAAAATACGTTTCAGGGTGACAGGTGAGGAATGAAAAATACTAGGTGAGACATTTTAAAATGTTATGTAACCAAGTAAGACAGACTGGTAGAAAGGTGAAATACTAAACGGTTATCAAACCCTTCCAAGCAAGTGTGGAGATTTTTCCCTTTATACATGGGTAATTTGTCACCAAAGTCAGAAGCTTATAGTTGTTTTATTTTACCTTTATTTAATTAGTAAAGTCAGTTAATTAAATAGACATTCTTATTTACAATGACAGGCATTTTTTTTTTTATCTCAACAAGTCTTAACTTGTGCCCAATTCCCTCCAAAGTTGAACCATAAAAAACAGTATGGATTTAGTGCGGAACAATAGCACACTGTTATAGTGCCCTGCTTTGCCTGCTGTGCCAGACTGCCTGTCAATCAATGAAAACTGGCGGCTCCACACACTGACATTTAGGTATTGTAGTTTTACTACCAAGTTCCGAATACGAACGAAAGCACCAAGCTCGACTAAATGGACTACAACTACCAATAACTTAGAAATAAGTATTCGGAATGAAACCATGCTTGCGGGCCAGTGTTATGTTCGTTATGCAGACTCTATTCGTTCTGTAACCAAATGTAACAAAACTTGCATTTTACCAAATTATGTGATTTACATGTTGCAATTTCTGTTAGTGGTTATGCATGGGTAAAGCGTTGTAAAAAAAAAAAATCATGATTAACAGAAGGCAGCAGGAAAACGGACCATGTGTTCCACCTCAACTGGATTATACACGTTTATAAAATACCAGTGCAAATGTTTTGTTAACTAAATGTCCAAAGATAAAATGTTTGCTAACTAAAGTTATTTTAGAGTCAGACAAATTACCCACTAGCTAGCCAATTGAAGGCTAAAATCAATGCTACGTAACAGCATTAGCCGGATAGCCACCCGGTAATCCACAATCAATGAAGGACTTGAAGCTCGCGTGTATGATAAAGAGTATAAATAAATGTAAAATCATACTGACCAACTTTGAAGGGCAGTTTCTCGGACATGATTGTCTTCTTTTGGATCGTTCAGTCGTGATCGCTGTATGGTTGTTACTGCCTGGCTTTGGACAGGGACAGAGAAGGAGGGAACGATAGGTGTGAACATGAATTTAAGTAGCCGTCATTTTCCCTCTTGTAATATTCATGAGGTCCCATGCCAATCTTCCACCTTARGTTTCCAATTGGCTGAYAATGTTCCTGCCCCGTATGAGAGGAAACCCATAGGCTCTCACAGCCACCGGGAGTGGCAGCCAATAAGAACCCGAATCTCAAGGTGGGTGTGTTGCTCAATAGAGAGAGGAAGAGCCAAAGCTGCAGCCCAATATGGCAACCAAAGCGCTCTGCTATAGGTAGACGGTTTTTGATTGAGCTGTTTCTTTTTTCTTCTTCCGTTTTTAAACCATAGGATGAGTCGTATTTCACTAATACTTTTACACAAATAATTGTACATTTCAGCTATAAAACTGCTGATTGTTTATTTTTAATTAAAAGTATTGATGATAGGTGTAGGCTACTGTTGTGTCATAGGTTGTATGCGTGTGTTTACTGTCACCCTGATATTGGCTAGTTATCTACTTCCTATGTAGTTAACGTGTTTGTCAAGCAGGAGGGGGTGGGCGGTAATATGGCCAATATACCACGACTAAGGGCTGTTCTTGGCCATATACCACAAACCCCTGAGGTGCTTTATTGCTATTTTAAACTGGWTACTAAAGTAATTAGAGCTGTAAAAATAAATGTTTTGTCATACCCATGGTATACAGTCTCATATACCACAGCTGTCAGCCAATCAGCATTCAGGGATGGAACCACCCAGTTTATAATATGAATTACAGTGACATCTAGATGGTTAATTATATTATTTAATGTGACATCTGGATGGTTAATAATATTCGTTATTAGTTGTGTAGACTGCTATCATACTTGAAATAAAATAATGTGAGAAAATGGTCATAGATACCACCAGCGACATGACCATGATACCCAAGTTGGAAGCACTTGAAGTTGGTTGYCAGAACACCGGAGTAGTGAGCACTCATCACCGCCTTATCGACTCGTAGTGCAGCCCAATCAGCTACGCAAAATGGCCTTGGCTTGGGGGGCAAAAAAATCGGCCCAATTAGCTGATTCGCTTTCCCATACACCCACTCACCATATTGGAACGCAGATACTCCCTTCTCGAAGCGAGAGGGATAATCCTTAGTGGGGGCGAAGTTCATCGATTCCCGTCGATGGAGAACCATATTTGTTGWATGTGACAGTAAAATATCCTTATGATGACTATAACATTTCTTGGCACCTTCAATTCTTGCACATTTTCTCATAAAAAGTATATTTGAACACCATCTGCACAGGCAAATTTGACGAACCGCTAAACTTGGAACCAATCAGAACTCCCGTACATACCCCTCGTGATGAAGGCAGCCAATGGACTGTTTCTATCTACAACGTAAAACAGCCTCTTGTGAAAACGTGAGCTGCTGTCTGATGAAGGGGAATAGATTTGGCTTATTATTGCTTAAGACTGAAATAAGATACATATGTGTTCGAGTGCACACTTTGCAGCATGCAATACGAATTGTCTTGATCGTATGAAGAGGTAATTCCGTTGACCATTTAGCCAATATATTGAAAGCTAGCCAATGTTACAGCAGAGCTGCAAACTCACGCATTGGCATTGYGACACACGGATTTGATCCTCTGCTCACGCTCACACGGGACACCTTCCATTTCACGCTTTGAAAAGTACTGCTTTTATTTTTCTAATTAGTCCATTGTATAGTCAGCGCGTTAACTTTTCAACTGTGCTCTAAATCGTTTTGAAAATCAGAGCGTCTGCGACTGGAATTTGACATCACGAGTTGAACCTCTGCCTCGCCARAGCACTGAACAGCGGCACATTTGAAGCATTTGATTGGTCTAGTTATGTTAAGGAACAAGGGGATTGGATGTTTTAAATAAACTCCCCTCAAGATTAGATTGGCGCTGAATGGAGAGAGAGCACGTTTTCTGCTGAGTTTATAAAACTCAGAGCAGTACAGTAGTGTGTAGAATGTTTTCAACAAAAGTAGGTTTCTGTTTTTTCCTTTATTTAACTAGGCAAGTCAGTTAAGAACAAATTCTTATTTACAATGACGGCCAAACCTGGACGATTTGGAGCACAGTCTATACTTAAATGTAATCCCCCAAAAATCTAAAAGTTATAAAGTCGTTGAATTTTGAGACTTAATTTAACCTGTGGTTTTTATTTTTTCATTTTTGTCAAAATACGTATAGAATTGTAGGAAATTAGCTTTAAAACAATACAATTTGCTGTCTAGGGGTTGTGCCAGGGGACAATGAAATTCACWTGGCAAATCTCACTCTAAGCTTTTGTCAAAAGTTGGCAGGCCTGTTAGTTTGACTAACCTAGCCAGTTACTGTAAATGTCAGTGTTTCATTAGTTATCTGTCAGTGAATTCACGTTTTTAAATCTTGTTTTGGCATGATATCTAATTTAAAGTAACTAGCTGCAGGTTTTAAAGAAACATTCAATCATATACTTACATGTTGAACGTCGTGTGCGCGAGCGTTACAAAATACATTTAGAAATATGTTATTCAATTATTGCGCCAACGAGCGTCTGCGTTGCCAAGGGCTAAAATCTAAGTCATTCCTATTTATGACGCAGATCACACTGCAAGTCCTGCCTCCCATCTCCTCATTGGTTTATAGAAGCAGGTACCCATGTGCCATCTCATTGGTTATACCCACATGGGTGATTGAAAGACTAACTGTTTTGCCAGTTGTCGTGGTAATACTAATTGCCATATAAATTCAAAGATGAAAAAGCCTGGGAGGAGAGATGACTAGAAACGATTCGGTTGACTGTTTTATGTGTGGATTAATTGTCGGAGTAAAGGACCTTGTGCATTTCAGGTAAAATAACAACTCAATGTTTATATCCCAGGACAAATTAGCTAGCAACAGCAAGCTAGCTAAATAGGACAAATTAGCTAGCAAGTGCAAGCTAACTAGCTAAATTGCCATACATGTTTAATGCTTTTCGACCTGTACCCAAATTAATGTCATTGGTTCAGAGTATGTTTTGATATTTTAACCTGCGTGTCGTGATCGCGTTTGGTGTAGGGTGACAAAATAAATGTATGCACGATAGCGCACGCACGCAGGGTTCCGTGTTAGCATAGAAACCTAAATAAAAGCATGTACTGTAGATAGAAAGGTGTGTGTGTCATCTATGCTCGAAAAACGACAGCTGCATATGCATATTAGACAATACATATGGCATAGCCTACACATAGCATACCTTGCAATGCAGTCTTCTCTAAAAACAGTTGTATAATGTGCTCTGAAATAAGATTATGATTTCTAAAATCTGATGAGTTCAAATTGCCGTTCCCAATTCTATGGTGGGCATGAATGCATTGGAGTACAAGGTATGGAAAATGATAGAGCCTTTAGAATTATAGAAAAAGCAGTTGGGAAATAAAGATTTGAAGTTAATATACTAAATGTTCAGTGAATAGGAGTATATTTAGGTGGTTTAAATGATTACCTTTCCTACTAACCTTCTAAAAGTTGACTMRGCCAAAATCTTGCCAATCAATGCTACTAWRTATGACTGAGTGTGAGACATGTTTTCCATAATGTACGTTTCATGTATATACATTCGAAAAAAAATACACCACAAATAGTGATTCACCATTTAATGAGTAAGGAGACGCATTGCAAAGGTGTCAGACCGTATTTGAAGTATCTAAATATAGCATAACCTACCAATCAATGCATATCAAGTGCCGTGGAGGGCACAATCTTACAATGCTGCAGTCCAGAAATGAGAGCTTTACCATCTATGCCAAAAGCCTGGGCCTCTGATGGCAACTGTAGAACTGTCATCAACAGATGCTTCAGTATTCCCCCTTCTCTCTAGGAGCATTTGTGTGCTCAGGCCCCATAGGTGTATCGAAAGGATCCCACCCTGGTCACCAATGTAGCTGACAAGTGCCTTAGCAGAATGAAATCTAAAGCTTGTGTGGTCCAGAGACATGAACTCTAGCATCTATGGAAAAAGCCTGGGCTCCCGACAGAGACAATAGAATTCTCCCCACTGCATTTTACAATAGTAAAATAATCTGTCATCTGTTAAACTGATTCTACATTGAATTTAGTCTTTGAGATGTTCAAACAAGCACTTGTATCAAGGTGGGACCAAATCACTATTATTCGAGTTACAAGGTCTGAGTCTCAAGTCAAATCCCAAGTAGAACAGGTCACGACTGGAGTTAATTCCAAGTTGTGCATTCTATGAGCAAGTTGAGTCGAGTCACACATTTAAATCAAGTTTTTTTTAAATCTACATGCAACGACTTGTTCAACTTCAAATCTTTGTCTATTTATTGCGGCTACCAGACTTGGGCTGTTACAGTGACTGTATTACCGCCAAACCGGCGGTCACAAGTCATGAAGGCAGTCAAATTCCATGTGACTGTTTAGTCACAATAATTAGGCTTCTCTAAGCTCTGATGCTGCTGATGGTCATTAGTAGCCTACCAAACTTGCTAACTGCCTCATACTCAGCACTCCAGTGTCTCTCTAATCACTCTGACATCAATGCAAATGCAATCGAAAATCTAATCAAACTCTTCATGAGAACATATGAGCACATGTTCCGCAACATTTCTATAGGCTATGCAATTGTGTGAGAAAACAGAGTGATGGCATCAATTAAAAAGAGGATCCCATCAGCTTTCTATAGGCTAGGCCTACTATTATTATTTCTCAACTTTCCTAATATTAAGCACATTGCTTCTCTTTACAACAGGAGTATAGCTCACCTGGCTGGCATGAAAATGAACCACAGGAAAGCGTCCTCCATTCCCTATTTAAGTGCATAGATGACATGTATTTTTTTACTCTGCCCCTGTTTCGAGACAGGTGCATGATAATGGTCCATTCTAAATCAAAACAAATTGTGGCAAATCTCTTGAAGATTAGGAGCGTTTGTCACAAATTAAGTGGGAAACTGTCACCAAAATCACCCCAGAATGACAATTCTTTCAAACAGGACAGTACCTGTGTTTGAGTTTATTTTTTATTTTTATTTTTACAGGGACAGTGCACATTAATCAACGTTTCAGTAAAAGTGCTGGTTTTAGCCAGCCGGCTAATTTTCAACCGCAGTCCCTGGGCAGGTTATTAAAAACAATTACAATATAGAACAATAAGCAAACATAGAACAAGCAAGACATAGCAACATAGGACAAGCAAGACATAGCATACAGACAGAGCAACATAGGACAAGCAAGACGTAGCATACAGACAGAGCAACATAGAACAAAAAGCAGCAAGACAAAATTCAATAAAGCAACAAAGTGTTTCCACACCTTACAAGTTACAGACAACAGACATGGAAAGCGGCAACACACAGCTAGGGACCATGTTCACAAATCTGATTGACCTTTAGCCATGTCTTCAAGCATTTTGTGAAAGTGTGATATGTGGTGCAGTTATGTGTGTCTGATGGCAGTGTATTCCAGACATGGGAGCTCTCACAGAGAATGCAGATTTACTAAAGGTGCTTTTCCTTAGGGGAACTATACAGTCACCTCTATGGCAGACCTTGTGGATTTGCTGCCATATGTCTGGGTTTTCTGTTTAACAAAAATATTGAGTGGGGGGGAGCCAGCGCATTAAGGATCTTGAATACAAGACATGCGTCGGTGTATTGCACAAGATTTTTCCAACTCAAGAGCTCATGCTTTCTGAGGATGTGACAATGATGATGGCTATTGGGCTTCCTATCAAGCACTTTGAGAGCCTGTTTGTAGACAGACTGAATAGGTTTTTAATGTTGTACGAGCAAGCTTGGGCCCAACTAGTCAAGCAGTATGTTAAGTGGGGGAGTATCATAGATTTGAAGTACAGTTTTGCTACCTCTGTAGTCAAACAATTTCGTATAAACGGAAATTAGCTAGGTTGAATTTGGTTATTTGGATTACCTTTTTCACATGCTTTTTAAAAGAGAGGTTGGAATCAAGTATGATGCCAAGGTACTTAAAATCGGATACACCTGGAGCTTCTCCCTGACACATAGACATTGGCTCAGTAGCATCTGTTGCCTCTTTGTGAAGAACATGCAAACAGTTTTTTTCACATTGAGATGCAAACAGAGTCACTGAGCCACTTTGTAACCTGGACCATTACAGTAGTGAGTTCTTGTGCAGCTTGTTGTTTGCTCTTTGCATGCACATATATCACTGTATCATCTGAAAACATTTGAACTTCAGACCCAGTACAGACAGAAGGCAGATCATTAATGTACAGGCTGAACAGGAGGGGCCCCAGTATTGACCTTGGGGCAACGCCCCATCATAGCTAAGAGTTGGGCGACAGCTCATTGGCTCACTCTTGACACTGAGTTTTGCCTTCAAGGTATGATTTCATCCATCTCAAGGCATCAGGGGAAAAAGTTGAACTTGGACAATTTTGTGATGAGAATCTCATGGTTAACAGTACTAAAAGCCTTCCTTAGGTCAGAAACACAGCGCCCAACAACGCCCCTTTGTCCATCTTGGACTTCACATTTTCCGAAGAAAGCAGTTGGCCGTTTCTGTGGAGTGTTTCGCTCTGAAGCCAAACTGCATGGAATGTAATGTGAAGGGGCTGTTGTTGAGGTGGCAATCAGTTGTTCTGCTACACCCTTTTCAAGCAACTTTGACACACAGGTAGTAAACATAATGGGCCTGTAGTTATCACGTCAGCAGGGTCGTGAACTTAAAGAATGGCCGTTTTATGGCCGACTTTCGCAACATACCTGTGGAACAAACACACGAGACCAATAGATGTGTTTGGTGACCTTAGTAATGGGGCAATGAGTGACTCTTCTGTAGTTTTTAAAGAATAAGGTAGAGTCCATCCAAAACCAATCTTTGGCTTTAGAGTTCTTTAGTGAGCTAATCACCTTGTTCACCTTTGACCAGAAACTCCCTAATGATGAAACAGGGTTGAGTTCATTCACTATGCACTGAGCAAGAAACCAGTGGAGGGTGTTCTGTTGTCAGTACCGCCTGACAGAGTCAATAAGTAGGAATTGAAGGCTTTATTGCGTATTTCGACTGCATCCTGTGTTGATTGTTATTCACCATGATTTCTAGTCTTTTTGCAGTGTTACTATGGTCTTTCCCTGTTAATTTTTTAGATTCTCCCATATCAATTTAGAATTTCCCTTTGGCTTCACCATTCATGTTAATAAAAAAGTTTGCCTTGGCCTGTTCTGAATTTCTTTTCATCACTTATTTCTCAACATGGTAAACCTACGTCTGTTATGCTCTAATTTAGATTTTAGGGCTATTTTTAGAGCATAATCTCGTTTTTCATCAATTTCCGATTTCTCATTTAGCCAAGGAAGAGTGCTCTTTTGGCCAGGTTTGGATTTGATTTTCTTTAGGAAGCCATTTATTGTAGTCTGGATTGTGGATAAAAACCTGACTATCAGCTTCCACGTCTGTATAGGACAAGAGATCATTGCAGTTTGATTTCCCTAATTGCTTTTTCAAAATACGTTTTAATTCACTCTTAGGTATTCTGAGTTGATCCGGCTTTCTAACAGTAGAGAGGTTAAACCTGCTCTTAGACAGCTTTCTGGCTATAAGTGTCAGATTATGATCAGACAGCCCAGTAACCATATTGAATGATTTAGTCACTCTCTCTGGTTTATTACTGAACACCAAATCAATCTGTGTTTTAGAGCAACAAGTCACCCTGGTTGGCCCTTTAACTAGCTGTGTAAGGTCAAAGGTATTAGTGATCCGTTTGAGGGTTTTCCTACAACACTTGTCTTCATAATTAATGTTAAAATATCCCATTAAGATGACCTCTTTCCCAAAATCACATTCCCTAAGCATGTTATTAAACTGATCAAAAAACACACTTTTGGTGGAAGGTGGCCTATACATTCCAATGAGGGTAAAAGACATTTGGGGAGACAGTGTAACGTTCAGGCCAATACATTCTAGTTCATTATCACATGACCACTCAATTTGTTTACATCGGATATGTTCTTTAATGTAAATCATCACACCCCCTCCTCTTCCTTCAATCCTGTCTCTCCTGAAAACATTGTAGCCAGGCACAATCAAAGCAGCATATGGAGAGTTTTTATGGAGCCATGTCTCTGAGAGGCAGAGAAAGTCAAGGTTGGAGTCTGTGAGTAGATGTTGAATTTGATCACTTTTTGGAATGACACTACGAATGTTCAAGTGCCCCCCTAGTAGTCCCTTGGGCTTAGCTCGTGGGTCCCAGATGACTCGAGAGTGATTGACACATTGAAAAAAGTTACATTTTCTGTGTTTTCTGACGGCTGGGTTTAGGGCGTTTTGTTTCGTTTTGATTAGGGGCAGTTCGGTAGCGCAATTAACAATCCCTCCCGCCTGCACTGGATGCGGGGAACTAATTAAAATAGCTTGCGTACCAGAAGCAGAGTCAGGGATCGCATATAGCGACTCTGGTATGTTTGAAGAGTCAAAATCTATCCTGGAGCCGGGTGAGTCGAGAGAAACCATAGGACCATAGCACTCACCCACCTCCACAGCGGCGACGACCAGTGGACGAGGCCATCCACCGCTCTCCACTCCGGTGCGTATCGCTGGCTCGGTGATATTGGGCCCAGGATTGAGTTGTACATCCCCGGAGAGCAGGAGGGTAGTGAACAGGTAGTTTAACAGTTTCCGATAAATGTTGGACTTGTGTTTGTTACGCCTAAGCGGTTCAGTAGAATAAGGAGCGAGGTAGACTTGTCCATTATTCAGAACATTATGGTATGCTGTGTACTGTCCGCTCCCGTGGAACGGTGAACCAATCTGTTTGGTGTTGATATTCTCCGGTAGTAGACTGATTGTGTCATCCCAGCAAGGACGCACTGAGATTATCAGTAGAGCAGCTACATAACTGACAATCATGGCAGAGTACTGGAGATAAAACACATAATTGCGCTTTAACTCTTTGCATGAGTTACTTAGCTGGGATCGGCGTACACCTGATGGTTTAGATAAAATTACAGCATTCGAATAAGAAGCGGCACCTGCCGCACCACCCTGTCTTCCGTCCGCCATTTTCCTTCCTTCAGTTCCAGTAAAAATGTGTTTGTTTCTCCATCCTGGTCCACCCAGGCCACAGGCATGGTCAAGGATAGCAGGGTTCGGTACACAAATCGGGTTCTCGGTAGGTCCAGATCCAAATGCCAACAGGTAAATCCAAACAGTCCAGCTCATACACGGTAAATCCAGCCCGATATATATCGTCTCTTTCTCTATGGTTCACAGATCATTCCAGCCCTTTCTCTCTCTCTTCCTGGTTTGTCTTGAACCTTTATCTGTGGGTCAGCCCCACCTTCTGAGGGTTCCCCTTGCTTCTGGGAATTGTACTTTTGGCAGTCGGCCATTTTGTGATCTGTAGTTCTGACCGGGGTGGCCATTTTAGTGATATGGCAGAGCCCGTTTATTAGTTGTGCTCTGACATATCTGCCATTTATCACTCAACCCCCTTCTTTGCCACACATCTCCCCCCTTAGATCCGACCCCCTAGGTCGGGCTACCGCAGCAAAATATGCGTGCATGCGGGATAACCCATCCACATTTCCCATTTCCTTCCCTGCTCTGTGTTTTAAGTCAAAGTGAAATGGTTGGAGACTCAAAAACCACCGCATCACCCGAGCATTCTTCTCTTTAGCCCTATGCATCCAGGTGAGTGGGGCATGGTCACTGATGAGGGTGATGTGGCACCCCAGCAGGTAGTTCTTCAGGTTTTCTAGAGCCCACTTTACTGCCAGCGCCTCTTTACATTTACATTTACATTTTAGTCATTTAGCAGACGCTCTTATCCAGAGCGACTTACCGACTGAGTAGTTGGTCTCCTGTGGTTCCAGCTTCCTGCTTAAAAACAGGTTGGGGTGTTCCACCCCTTCTACCTCTTGGGATAGCACTGCTCCCAAGCCAACCTCTGAGGCATCCGTCTGAACCACAAACTCTCTCTCAAAGTCTGGTACCACCAGCACTGGATTACAGCAGAGAGCCTCCTGTAATGTCCTAAATGCTTTGGTGGCCCTTTCATCCCACTTGACAATGTTTGGCCCTCTGGCTCTAGTCATGTCGGTGAGTGGGGCGGCCACTGTGGCATAACTTGGGATGAACTTCCGGTAGTAACCGGTCAGCCCTAGGAAGGCTCGAACCTGCTTCTTATTTACTGGTTTCGGCCATTCTCTAATTGCCTCCACCTTCTTACGTTGGGGTTTGATTAACCCTCTTCCCACGGTGTATCCCAGATACTCTGTTTCCTCTAACCCCACGTAACACTTGGCAGGGTTTGCCGTGAGCCCTGCCTTTCTAAGTGCGTCTAACGCTGCCTGTACCCGGTGTAAGTGGGATTCCCAATCTTGGCTGTAGATCCCTACATCTAAATAAGCTGCAGCGTATGCTTGGTGCGGTTTTAGGACCTTGTCCATTAGCCGTTGAAAGGTGGCTGGTGCCCCGTGTAAGCCGAATGGTATGACGGTGTATTGAAACAAACCGTCAGGGGTTGCAAAGGCTGTCTTTTCTTTGGCTCTGGGGGTCAGAGGAATTTGCCACTACCCTTTGGTTAGGTCCAGGGTCGTAATGTACCGAGCTTTACCAATTTTCATGGGCATGGGGTAGGCATCACACTTGGAGATTTCATTTACCTTCCGAAAGTCGTTACAGAACCGCAAAGACCCATCGGGCGTGGAGACCATCACAATTGGGCTAGACCACTCACTATGTGACTCTTCGATCACTCCAGCTGCCAACATTTTCTCCGTCTCTGCTCTAATCGCGGCCTGTCGAGTCTCAGGTACCCGATATGGCCTCATACTCACTTTTCTCCCTGGTAGGGAAACGATATCATGAGCCGTAACCTCAGTTCGGCCGGGTACCTCTGAAAACACATCTCTGTTTTTCTGGCTCAGGGTCTTTACTTCCTGTACTTGTGCTGGGGACAGAGTAGGTGGATTATTTACTTCGGCTGTCTCCTGAGTGTGTGTGGGGTACGTGACCATTAGTGTTTCTCTCTCTCGCCATGCTTTTAACAGGTTTATGTGATAGATCTGTTCCTGGGGCCGTTGACCTGGCTGTCGGATCCGATAATTAACTTCTCCTATTCTCTCCAGTACTTCATATGCATTGCCGTGACGTGCTCTATGACACTAGTATACAGGGTGGATTGGTGCTCCCAGGTTTCCCGGGCGATGTCTAAGATTCCCCTGGGGTGCCTCCCATATAGCAGATCAACAGGGGAAAACCCTAGCGAGGCTTGAGGAACCTCTCTAATGGCAAACATCAGATACGGCAACATGCAATCCAAGTTTTTCCCATCCTTATCGATTACCTTCCTGAGCATTGACTTCAGGGTACGGTTGGATCTCTCAACCAGCCCGTCCATCTGAGGATGGTAAACCGATGTCCTCAACTGTTTCACCTGCCACAATTTACAAAGGTCCGCCATAAGGTGGGACATAAAGGGGGTCCCCTGGTCAGTAAGGATCTCCTTTGGAACCCCTACCCTGGTGAACAGGAGCACTATTTCCGTGGCGATATTTTTAGAAGCCATCATCCGAAGGGGAATGGCTTCTGGGTAGCGAGTGGCATAATCTAGAATGACCAGAATGTATTGGTGTCCTCTGGCGGACTTGGGTAGTGGGCCCACTATATCCATCGCTATCCTCTCAAATAGTGTTTCGACTATGGGGAGTGGCACTAACGGGCTTCWAACAGCTGGTCGGGGAGCTGTTAACTGGCACTCCGGGCACTCTCCACAATGCCTAGCCACTTCAGCCTGAATTCCTGGCCAGTAAAACCTTCTTACAATCCGGTCTCGGGTTTTATCAATACCAAGGTGTCCACCCAGAATGTGCCCATGAGTTAGATCCAGTACTGTCCTCCGGTACCGGGTGGGGACCAACAACCGTTCCACCACATCAACCCCTATTTATGAGACTGTACACCACACCCTTTTTCATGATGAAGTGGGGAAAACTATTAGGCATCATCCCATCATTTATGGGAGTACTATCTACGACCTGCACATCTGCTCTGGCTTGCTGCAGGGTTGGATCCTGGTTTTGGGCCATCCCGAATTTAGTCAGGGACCCTGCCAGGTCAACTGGTTCTAGATAGTCGTCCTCTGGATTCAGATCGACCCCAGCCCCACTAGTACCGGGCTGCTCGTTATCAACGAGGTCTGCCACTTCGTCCTCATCCTCCCCTACTAGCACCTGTGTGTTTGGCCCCTGGGAGAACTATTTTCTTGGCTTTGGTTGAAGGCTACATGCTACTTCCTGCTTGGTCAGGGTTGTTGGCTTCTCAAATATGCCGTTCTTTTGGCCTAACTTCGCAAAGTTAGGAAAGTATCTACCCAGTATTACATCATATGGCATCTTTGGGACCATGCCGACCTCATAATCCAGCAGACCGTCCTCGGTTTGTATGCTCACCAAGGCTGTGGGGTACAGACGGGTATCCCCATGAATGCACGTAACACTGATACCCTGACTTGTATCCAGTTTGAGTCGGCACTAGGTTTGCAACGACCAGGGTTATCTTACTGCCGGAATCCAGCAGTGCTTCAACCTCTTTCCCTTCAACCTGCACAAATGTTTGTTTCTTGATCTTTCAAGTACAGTGGATACCACAGGACATGCATACCATATATCAGCTTCTTATTTTTCACCGAGGTTACACTGCATTGGCTCTTCTTTAATAGGGCAGTAGGCTGCAATACGTCCTGGTCGATTACAACTGTAACAGATAATAGGGTTTCGGGGGGGAGACCCCCTCAACCCCCGGTCCCGGTTTCCGGCTTTTTCCATAGTGTCTCGGCCCCATTCTGATTCTTTCTTCACGGCCCCACGCTGCTCTCTTTCCCCCTCCAAATGTTGGGACAGTCTTACCCTGTCCGCTGGTTCGCCCAGGCCTGGGGAATGGGGATCGTTCCTCCTCTGCCTGGTCAGCTGTTCCTGCCGTACAATACCGTTCAACCAGGCCCACGAGATGGTCGGTGGAAAGTACCTCGTTCTGGCCAACCCATCGCCAAACTTCTTGGGGTAGACCTCACTGAAACTGGTCGAGTTCGATGGTCTCGACGATCTCGGCGGATGAACGGGTCTCCGGTCGCAACCATTTCCGTGCCAGGTGAATCAAGTCGAACATCTGTGTTCGGGGGGGTTGTCCAGGTCGGTAAGACCAATGGTGAAGGCGATGTGCCCTCACAGTATCGGTCACTCCCAGTCTAGTCAGAATCTCTCCCTTTAGTTTATCGTAATCCTGTGGATCTTTCAACTCCAGGTCAAAATGCGCTTTTTGAGAGTCCCCTGCCAGGTATGGTGCCAGAAGCCCTGTCCATTCTTCTTTTGGCAACTTCTCCCTCTCTGCCATCCTTTCGAAAGTGGAGAGAGATGCTTCCACAACATCCTTTTTTGTCATTTTTTGAAGAAAATGATTGACCCGCCTCTGGGTATTTGCAGCTGGTAACTGAGCCCCAATTTGGTCCGCTAGCTCCTTTAGGCCTTCTCTTAACTCCCGGGTGTTTCTCTCTTGCTCCTCTCTGAGCAGCTGGTTGGTGCGGTGCTGGACCTGTAACGTGTCCTGATACATTCGCATTGCATCCTGATGAGCTATTTGTTGAGCTCTAGTTGCCTCTTGTTGGGCAGCCGCCGCTTGTAACAAGACCTGTATGGCTCCCTCCATACTAATTTTCCCGAGAAAACTGTCCTAACCAAACAAAGCCATACAAAAAAACTGACTCCCCTTTGGAGTGATTTTTTTATTCTTCTCTACCTAACCAGCAGTATGGTTAGTCCATTTACCCGCGTTCTCTACCACGTGTGGCAAATCTCTTCAAGATTAGGAGCGTTTGTCACAAATTAAGTGGGAAACTGTCACCAAAATCACCCCAGAATGACAATTATTTTGAACAGGACAGTACCTGTGTGTTTGTTTCTCCGTCCTGGTCCACCCAGGCCACAGGCATGGTCAAGGATAGCAGAGTTCAGTACACAAATCGGGTTCTCGGTATGCCCAGGTCCAAACAGTCCAGCTCATACATGGTAAATCCAGCCGATATATATCGTCTTTTTCTCTATGGTTCACAGATCCTTCCAGCCCTTTCTCTCTCTTCCTGGTTTGTCTTGACCCTTTATCTGTGGGTCGCCCCCACCTTCTGAGGGTTCCCCTTGCTTCTGGGAATTGTAGTTTTGGCAGTCGGCCATTTTGTGATCTGTAGTTCTGATCGGGTTGGCCATTTTAGTGATAGGGCAGAGCCCGTTTATTAGTTCTGCTCTCACATATCTGCCATTTATCACTCGACCCCCTTCTTTGCCACAACATTTACAGTACCAGTCAAAAGTTTGGACACACTTACCCATTCAAGGGTTTTTCTTTATTTTTTCTACATTGTAGAATAATAGTGAAGACATGGAATCATGTAATAACCACAAAGTGTTAAACAAATCAAAATATATTTTATATTTTAGATTCTTCAACGTAGCCACCCTTTGCCTTGATGACAGCTTTGCACACTCTTGGCATTCTCTCAACCAGCTTCATGATGTAGTTACCTAGAGTGCATTTCAATTAACAGGTGTGCCTTTTTAAAAGTTAATTTGTGGAATTTTTCTTTCTTTCTAATGTGTTCGAGCCAATCAGTTGTGTTGTGACYAGGTAGGGGTGGTATACAGAAGATAGCCCTATTTCGTAAAATACCAAGTCCATTATTATGGCAAGAACAGCTCAAATAAGCAAAGAGAAATGACAGTCCATCATTACTTTAAGACATGAAGGTCAGTCAATGCAGAACATTTCAAGTGTTATTTCATAGTTTTGATATCTTCACTATTATACAATGTAGAAAATAGTAAAAATAAGGTGTGTCCAAACTTGACTGGTACTGTATATTATTTAGTATATGTAAAACTTTAAAATTAAATCAAGAATATTGTGATGTGTGACAATATTAGCCTATCACTTGTGAATTAAATATTATCCGTGTAAGGCAAGAAACAATGCCTTTTTTTGGGATGTTTTCAAATKATAGTCGCACCCCTCGTGTAGCTTAGCCCATAGACCTTTATGTTTTGATGAGGTTTGTGTCACAACTAGTGGCCAAATATTTTTTTTTAATTAAGCATGTTAATTCACTTTACAAAGGGTGTAGATCCTAACATGCACCTTTTATAATAAAAGCATTGTATACATAATCGCATTTGTGGTCACTTTTGATAACGTGTTTTCCGCCTAATGGAACATTTGCGCTTATAGCCTACTGCCGTGTGTGCATTGCTGCGCTTATTATGTGAAGAAATAGCCTAATAGTTTATCAACATTTTAGGCTAAACGTTCTGATCTGTTGCGTCAGCATAATTGCGTAAAAAGTATTTTTGATGCTAGTGGTTGTATTAATTTGGGATCTATCGCATCCCACAACTGTTCCAGACTGTTTGGAATATTTATTTCTCACACAGAATAGAATAGGTCATCTTTTGAAATATGTCAATAGTAGATTGACATAGGCTAGTGCTTTTGCTGTTCGTTAGACCTACTCATCTTGTTGGCTGACGAAAAGTAAATTTGGACAGTTCTTCCAATATCTTCAATATGCACCTCGGAATTGGATGAGGACGTGCAGTTGTGTCCCCGATGTGTCTGTCTTCACTTGTAGCCTGTTAAAGACCATATCACGTGATGGAAGCAAAACTTCCGGCGCCGACAGAGATGGCCACCTCACTTCGCGATCTTAGGAAACTATGCAGTATTTTTTTTTTTTTTTAATGTATTATTTCTTATACTGTTACCCCAGGAAATCTTAAGTCTCATTACATACAGCCGGGAGGAACTATTGGCTATAAGAGCAATGTCAACTTACCAACATTACGACCAGGAATATGACTTTCCCGAAGCGGATCCACTGTTTGGTCTACCACCAAGGACAATGGATCGGATCCCAGCAGGCGACCCAAAACAACGGCGCCGCAGAAGGGGCAGACGGAGAGGTCTTCCGGTCAGGCTCCGTAGATGGGCACATCGCCTACCGCTCCCGAGTATACTGCTAGCCAACGTCCAGTCTCTTGACAACAAGGTAGACGAAATCCGAGCAAGGGTTGCCTTCCAGAGAGACATCAGAGATTGTAACATTGTCTGTTTCACGGAAACATGGCTCACTCGGGATACGTTATCAGAGTCGGTACAGCCACCTGGTTTCTTCACGCATCGTGCCGACATAAACAAACATCTCTCTGGTAAGAAGGGCGGGGGTGTATGCCTTATTCGAAAACATAATGTTAACTTTCACTGCTATGCGGATGACACACAGCTGTACATTTCAATGAAACATGGTGAAGCCCCAAAATTGCCCTCGCTAGAAGCCTGTGTTTCAGACATAAGGAAGTGGATGGCTGAAAARTTTCTACTTTTAAACTCGGACAAAACAGAGATGCTTGTTCTAGGTCCCAAGAAACAAAGAGATCTTTTGTTAAATCTGACAATTCATCTTGATGGTTGTAAAGTCGTCTCAAATAAAACTGTGAAGGACCTCGGCGTTACTCTTGACCCTGATCTCTCTTTTGACGAACATATCAAGACTGTTTCAAGGACAGCTTTTTTCCATCTACGTAACATTGCWAAAATCAGAAATTTTCTGTCCAAAAATGATGCAGAAAAATTAATCCATGCATTTGTTACTTCTAGGTTAGACTACTGCAATGCTCTACTTTCCGGCTACCCGGATAAAGCACTAAATAAACTTCAGTTAGTGCTAAATACGGCTGCTAGAATCCTGACTAGAACCAAGAAATTTGATCATATTACTCCAGTGCTAGCTTCCCTACACTGGCCTTCCTGTTAAGGCAAGGGCTGATTTCAAGGTTTTACTGTTAACCTATAAAGCGTTACATGGGCTTGCTCCTACCTATCTTTCCGAGTTGGTCCTGCCGTACATACCAATACGTACGCTACGGTCACAAGACGCAGGCCTCCTAATTGTCCCTAGAATTTCTAAGCAAACAGCGGGAGGCAGGGCTTTCTCCTATAGATCTCCATTTTTATGGAACAGTCTGCCTACCCATGTGAGAGACGCAGACCCGGTCTCAACCTTTAAGTCTTTACTGAAGACTTATCTCTTCAGTAGGTCATATGATTGAGTGTAGCCTGGCCCAGGAGTGTGAAGGTGAACGGAAAGGCTCTGGAGCAACGAACCGCCCTTGCTGTCTCTGCCAGGCGGTTCCCCTCTCTCCACTGGGATTCTCTGCCTCTAACCCTGTTACAGGGGCTGAGTCACTGGCTTGCTGGTGCTCTTTCATGCCGTCCCTAGGAGGGGTGCGTCACTTGAGTGGGTTGAGTTACTGACGTGATCTTCCTGTCTGGGTTGGCGCCCCCCCTTGGTTTGTGCTGTGGTGGAACCTTGTGGGCTATACTCGGCCTTGTCTCAGGATTGTAAGTTGGTGGTTGAGGATTACCCTCTAGTGGTGGCGGGGCTGTGCTTTGGCAAAGTGGTGGGGTTAATCCTTCCTATTTGGCGTCCGGGGGTTTCTTCGGATGGGGCCACAGTGTCTCCTGACCGTCCTGTCTCAGCTCCAGTATTTATGCTGCAGTAGTTTGTGTCGGGGGGCTAGGGTCAGTTGGTTACCTGGAGTACTTCTCCTGTCTTATCCAGTGTCCTGTGTGAATTTTAAGTATTGCTCCTCTAATTCTCTCGTTCTCTCTTTCTCTCTGAGAACCTGAGCCCTAGGACCATACGTCAGGACTACCGGGCATGATGACACCTTGCTGCCCCAGTCCGCCTGGCCTTGCTGCTATTCCAGTTTCAACTGTTCTGCCTGTGGTTACGGAACCCCTACCTGTCCCAGACCTGTGTTTTCAACTCTTAATGATCGGCTATGAAAAGCCAACTGGATTTATTCCTGATTATTATTTGACCATGCTTGTCATTTATGAACATTTTGAAAATCTTGGTCTCTCTAATTTTCTCCTTCTCTCTTTCTTTCTCTCGGAGGACCTGAGCCCTAGGACCATACGTCGGGACTACGGCCGTGGTGACTCTTGCTGTCCCCAGTCCGCCTGGCCTTGCTGCTATTCCAGTTTCAACTGTTCTGCCTGCGGTTATGGAACCCCTACCTGTCCAGACCTGCTGTTTTAACTTTAATGATCGGCTATGAAAAAGCCAACTGAGATTTATTCCTGATTATTATTTGACCATGCTTGTCATTTATGGAAATTTTGAAAATCTTGGCTTCTCTCTAA